>NW_016180840.1:0-6558 GCF_001687245.7 Rhagoletis zephyria | reverse complement strand
TACGAGACAATGGGGCATATGTCGAAAATCAATGCACTTCAGTCGGCCGATGCAATCAACAATTACTATCTGCCTCATCATGCCGTAATAAAAGAAGAAAGTATATCAACAAAGGTTCGGGTGGTTTTTAATGCTTCGTCTTCTTCAGCGAATGGGGTCAGCTTGAACGATGTTCTTTTACCAGGGCCAGTTCTTCAAGCTGATTTACCAATTTTGATTCTCCGCTGGAGACTTTTTAGGTACGTCTTCAATAGCGATATTGAGAAGATGTACAGGCAAATTCTCGTGGATGCCAACCAGACGAAGTACCAGAGATTAGTCTTCCGTACGGGTCCAAACGAACCAATCGGTCTTTATGAATTAAAAACGGTTACTTTCGGTATAAACTGTGCGCCTTATCTGGCGATAAGGACATTACTTCAGCTAGCTAATGATTCAGAAAATTCCCATCCGATAGCTTCGAATATTTTACGGAAAAATATGTATGTCGATGATGTTCTTGCGGGCGGACATACTATAGACTCCACGTTACAGGCTAGGGATGAGGTTTCTACAGTTTTGAAATCAGCTGGATTCCCTTTGCGAAAATGGAACTCGAATTGTGGCAAAATACTACAGGGCATACCAAAACCACATCTTTTAAGCGAAGATTTCTTAGAATTCGAGGACACTAGCAGTGTAAAAGCATTAGGTATCAGGTGGAATGCGCATTCCGACCAATTTTATTTCATAACCAAGACCATAGACGATAACATCACGCCAACAAAAAGAGCGATATTGTCAGCCATCGCCAAACTATTCGACCCGTTGGGTTGGCTAGCTCCAATAATAATAGTTGCAAAAACACTTATGCAGAATATATCGTTGGAGGGTACAAAGTGGGACGAAACGGTCTCCGTTCCAACCTTAGATAGGTGGCACAATTTCACAAAAAATTATAAAGAAATCGACAAAATAAGGATACCGCGGTGGGTATCTTTTTCACCAAAGGAAAAAGTCGAAATTCACGGATTCTGCGATGCTTCCGAAAAGGCATACGCGGCCGCAGTCTATCTACGTGTCGAAAGAGACGAGAAAATACTTGTCAACCTCCTGTTAGCGAAAACTCGAGTAGCCCCAGTGAAAACAATTTCATTGCCTAGATTGGAACTTTGCGGGGCGGTATTACTAGCCGAAATAGTCGAATCTATTACAAATAGCCTGGAATTGGGCCACCTAAACATACATCTTTGGACAGATTCGACGATTGTTTTGGCATGGATACGCAAGCCCCCTTGTTCGTGGTCAACATTCGTTGCCCATCGAGTTACTAAAATAATAGACAAGGTAGGGAATTCTAACTGGTTGCACGTCGACTCTGCCACAAATCCAGCAGACTTAGCAAGCAGGGGCATATTGGCGCATGAATTGGTGCAAAATTCGTTGTGGTGGCAAGGACCTTCTTGGCTGCAAGAAAATAGAGAAAATTGGCCATTACAAGAGATAGACTTCACTACTAATATTGAGGAAAAACGGTTGCACGTTCATTCAACAATAACGTCAAACGAACTTAGTGACATTCTTGAGCGGTTTTCAAGTTTACCGAAAGCTTTGAGGGTGCTCTCGTATGTATTGAGATTCCTCCAAAGAACCAGTCCGAAGACAAAAGCTTCTTTTCAGGCGAACTCTTCTTTAATTTCGTCAAACGAAATTAAAACAACGACTATACGTCTGATAAAACTCGCTCAGAAGCAACATTACGGAGCAGAAATCGCTAAACTTAAAGCTAGAGAATCCATTGAGTCAAAAAGTGGAATCCTTCCTCTAAATCCGTTGCTTGATAAAGATGATTTGCTGAGAACTGGTGGTCGTCTTGGTGCATCTCTTGATCTGGCATATAGTGAACGGCATCCAGTCATACTCCCATACAGCTGCAGGTTATCGCGCCTATTAGTCCAATTTGTACACGAAGTCTCTCTCCATGGTGAAAACCAACTCATGTTGCGTCTCATCCGAACCCAATACTGGATTCCAAAGGTGAAAACACTAATAAGGTCCACCATCCATAATTGCAAAATATGTACTATTCACAAAAAACGCTCACAAAGCCAACTTATGGGGATCCTTCCACAAGAGCGAACTACGTTTTCGCGAGCATTTACAAATACAGGTGTGGATTTCGCTGGACCCTTTGAAATAAAGTTATCGTGGGCGGGGGTGCCGAATTTCAAAGGGTTACGTCTGTCTTATGGTCTGTTTTTCTACGAAGGCCATCCATCTAGAGGCCACAAGTGATTTGAGTACCCAATCCTTTCTAGCGGCATTTTCAAGATTCGTTTCCAGACGTGGGTGCCCAAAAAATGTCTACTCAGACAATGGGACAAACTTTGTAGGAGCTTCAAGAGCGTTAAAAGCAGAATTTAAGGCATTTCTTTCCGACGCGCGGACACAGACGCTATCAAAATATGTTCACCAATCACTAACCTGGCATTTCATACCTGCCGCAGCTCCGCATATGGGGGGCTTATGGGAGGCAGGTGTGAAAAGTTTCAAAAGCCACTTTAAAAAGATAGCGTCAAATTCGAAATACACTTTCGAGGAGTTCAGTACACTACTTTGCAGAGTTGAGTCATGTCTCAACTCGCGTCCACTTAGCCCAGCCTCAAATGAGCCATCTGATCTGGAGCCTCTAACTCCAGGCCACTTTTTAGTCGGCGGACACCTGCTAGCTCCACCAGAGTTAGACGTCAACGAAAATCCTGCCTCGATCGTTAATCGTTGGCAGAAGCTCAAGGCCCTACACCAAAACTTCTGCAGGAGATGGAAGACTGAATACCTGAACGAGCTACAAAAACGCACAAAGTGGAAACATCCGAAGGCAAACATGAAAGTAGGAGATATGGTGGTCATAAAAGAAGATAATCTCCCTCCTAACGAATGGAGACTAGGTAGGGTGGTCAATTTACACCCAGGTTTGGACAGTAGAGTCCGAGTTGTTGACATCCTGACCGAAAAGGGCACTGTGACAAGACCGCTTGTCAAACTGATATTACTACCACCCTATCACACGGAGACAACCGCTGAGGACGACTAGGAGAAGAATTTCTACCGCTACCAACATTTTCAACTATATTTTCATTGTATAGACTTTAAATATTTGTATCTTCTTAGGGCCAGTTTCGTCGTGCCAGTTTAAACTTAGATCACATAAAGTGCGTCTGCAGTGAACAGCTGGCGGACATTTGCTTGGCTAATCTGGGTATAAGCCAGTCAGTCCGATTTGAAACTGCAGACGTGCACTAAGAAACTGACCCTTAGGTTAAATTATAAATAGTTACCTTCATTTATCTTAAGCGATTTTAAGTATACCTCCTCAATTGCGGATCCACACTTATCCATCGTTGTAGTTGGTAGCGAATTTCCGAAAACGATTTTCTTAATGTTTTTTTTTGCCATTTTTTCATATGATTTTTCGTTTTATTCACATTGCTTTCTACCTCAATTTATATATTCTTTTTTTCTCAATTTATATATTTCTGTAGCGATTTAATTCAACTCTTGGTTGGTTAAAATTTTAGTTTCTTGATTTAAAATGAAGATGCTGTTTTAGAACAAGTTCGTGCATTTGTTTGGCCTGCCAAGAGGCTTAAATTACCGGGAAAAGTGGGTGCATCTTTGCGGTAAGAACATAAGAACATAGNAAAAAAAAAAAACGAGCTGTGTTGATGCTCGGCGATTCTAAAACACTTTCTGTACCCAAAACCATATTTTTATGAACAATTTTTGCTCATCTTCACGTAGTTTAACTTATTATATTATAATAAATGCCAATATAATCGCACTCAGTCACCGCGTTTTTTTTTTTTTTTTTGGTTTTTTTTTTCCTTTTTTTTTTAATAGGTGATTTGGTATTTTTGGTGGGAAATGTTTAGTTATTGGCCCATCGTTTTTGGGGTGGGGGCGGAGGTAGAGGGGGCGTGGCCCCTCCAAACCCCCCTCATTCGAAAGGGGCCAGTCGCCACTTTACGAAAAGCCCCACCCCCCCCTTGGGGACCTCCCACAGACCCCTAGGGAACCGTTTGAAAATGGGGTAAAAACGGCATTTTCCGAGGCAAACTGAGCAGTTTGAAGTGGAATATAACCCAACTAACAGAATCTGTGGGGTTTTTAAGTAAAAGAAGTTATCCCAAAGTGGTTATCAGGCGAAAAAAGGAGGGCTAAACAACTTTCGCAGAGAACACCTTTGTGNACCTTTTACAGAGAACACCTTTGTATATTTTTAATGCTTACAGGGTTATATCCTATTTTCTTTTGTCTCTCATTCTTTTGCATATTTTGGAGTTTGACAGCTGAACTACGCCATTTAATTTGCATATGCAACAAAAGTCAGACGCATGATTTAGAAGGTGTTTTTATTTAATAAATTGTGATTAATTGGTTAATATTAAAGTTATAAAGAAAGTTATAGCTCATCGAGTAAAGTGTAAAGTGAAGGAGAATATAAAAATATATTGCTGATGTAGCTGCTTTAAGGAGAATAGGAGTGATAAATTTACGCTAATTTCCGAATTTTACAAAAAAGGGCATATTTCAAACCCAATTTGTAAATAAATTAGTGACCCAAAATTACAATAGTGGATGTTAAAATAATGGGTAGACCCTTGGCTACAAGTGTGTGCAATTTTTTTTTGGATCGGGTCACCCCTTTGGACGCAATACCCCGAAATAGGTGGGCCACTTACTAAACAGTACCCTTTTTGGTTTATGGGTATTATGCAAATTAAAGGCATTTGTTCTCCAAAACACACTTTTGCCAATACTTCATTTTCACTATAACACTTTGTGCCAATACTTTGTCGTCATCTGGGCACACTACTATGCACATAAATAGGTGCCAATACTTTGTTGTCATCTGGGCACACTACTATGTACATACGTAGGTATGCATGTGTTTCTTTCAGCATTGCACTTTTTCACATAACCTATCCCAACACATAAATACGCATATTAAATTTGTGTGTAAAAACTTTAAAAGGACACGCTCTTAACGCGACCAACTAGCACCACATGGTACACATGTATGTACATATTCTTTTACATAAGGCACATTTACATAATGAATTGAACACTCCACCGGTACTTCTGCACATACATATGTTTCGCAAAACGTATGTATATTTATTACGCACGTTTTTTTTCTTGTTAGAAATTAACTTTAATTTACGCATTTTTTTTTATTTAAAAGGAACTCTACGCACTTATTTCTTAAAATTCACCGTTTTTTTGTTTTTACTTATTTCTTTTGTTTGTGTGCACATTCGCACTACTTACATATTACTACTTACTATTTACAATCACCCTTTCACTGCACCTGCTATCAAAATCGATGGGTTAATTATTGTTTCACTCGCGCCGCTTGCTGTTTTTTTTTTCAATNTGCTGTTTTTTTTTTCAATTAACTCGAAATATTTCACCGGCACCGCACAACAGCACTTGTAGTAAAGACGAATATATTTAACGTGGTGGGGAATCGGCCATTGACGGAAGTAGTGTTGTGTTATCGATATCGATGTACTAAACAATTCGATACTATGGAGAGTTCTTTCGATAATAACACTGAGGTTGCACTTGCCATTTTCAATAGCAGGTCTGCGCAAATTTTGTGCAGATCCGCTTAATAGTGTGTGTGTGCAGTTAGTGCTTGCAGTAATGGAAATTATATGCATTTTTTTTCATATAGATGGGGTGGGTAATAATAAATAATACATAATTATTTATTATTATCTATTTCAAAATGCAGTATTACTACGTCAAGTTATAATGCATAGACCCATCAATTAAATGTTAATTTGTTTCCGCCACACTTTCCGTGCAACCTATTTATCAGATAAGCAGCTCAAAGTTCCCATGAACCCTGCCGACTCTCACCACCCCAATATAAAGCCAGGTATAAACGTTAGAATGTTTTTCCCATCAATCATTAAGGAATGCGTAAATTTGTACCTCGCTATGGCTCGCCACCCGTCAATCTCGTTTCCTTGTAAAGTTCTAATTACGATTGGGAAACTGCTATTTCAGAAAATGACCCGCTTCACGTTATGCGAAAACAAGCGGAAACTACCCGAGGCTACCCCCTGACTTGTCGACTTTGCGGCTCGAAGCATCCTCTCCGGCTCTGCCCTGTTTTTCGTGCTAAAGGGCCAGAAGAGCGTCTGCGTGAAGTATTGATCCACCGCTACTGCTCCAATTGCTTAGCAGGAACCACCGCGCAGCACATTGCACTAACGAGGGCAGATGCCGGCAGTGCCAGGAGCAACATCACACGTTGCTTCATATTTCATCACGTGCCGAAAAGCCGCGTTTTAGCCGACGACCACCAAGAATACGGTTGCCGAAGACGACGATAGCGACGCCATATCATTAGAGGCGTCAGAGGCTGGAGCGGAAACTTCAGCTTTCCGCCCAGGCCTGGAAGAGGGGGAAATCCCTGAACCTGAAGCGGAAACCGATGCTTTCCGCTCAGCAAACTCCCCTGGAATGGAAACCTACGCTTTCCATCCAGATGGGTCGAGGGGATTA
>NW_016180839.1:0-6558 GCF_001687245.7 Rhagoletis zephyria | reverse complement strand
TTATCAATTGATAATTTTTTTCTGCAGGGTATATAAAAGCCTCAGCGTAAATGCATATGTACAAGTATGTATGTACATACGCACACTTATAAAAAAACATGGTTGCTATGAAATTTCGCTCTTAAATTATCTCATCCAAGCAATTAGAAACCTTTGAATAGAAAAAAGATTTTTAAAGCGATTCTCATTCGAAAGTTAATTATTATTAAAAAAAAAACACATTTAAAAATTATGTTTAAGGTATTTAAATAAAATAGCGTTGGGCACAAAGTCACGTGTGTTTTTGTTTAAAACAAGCAGGAAAATTTTGTTTTCTTTCTCAGTGTGCAAACATCTATGTATGTATGTATAAATATGTAGATACTGTATGTATTCATGCAAACATTCTTTTTTACTTGTATCGATTTTATGGACACATTTGTTTCGTAATCAGATCTTTCGTGGAATCTAAATTTTTCAATGAAAAAACAAAGTTTACGCGAAATCTAAAAAGAATATTTAGGCTTCTGGCGTTACATATTGCTTATGGGCTCTTTCTTATTCACACGTGATGAGAAAAGGAAACAGAAGAGAAAAAAAAAGGTATGCTTCGTCTCAGTGGCGCAGATAGCTTTTTTGCAGTGAGGGTATCAAACATATACGTACTTTATAAATTAATAAGTTTAAATTTTGTTAGAAATATCATTAATTATAATTATCATATTAAATATATATTTGTATACATACATATATATATGTATATTATTTATATTACAATCAAAAAGGAAATTCAGTCACAGTTTTCTAGATATCGCATCAATGACTTCATCAGGTGAGAATCCAATGCAACGAGGGAGGGAGTATTATGAATAAATATGAGCCGTTTATTTTGAAAGTGGCAGTAGTCTTTTCACACCTCTTGTGATTAAATACCGGTTACTTATATCTGAACGAGTCGGTTATGCGTTAAATTCGTTATGGCAATGGAGCGATTTACAGATGCATTCGGTTACAAGAAGCTGCAGTATTAGTATAAGCACAAGAGGTACGAAGTGACTTATGCCACTTTAAAGATAAACGGCTCATATGTGACTCCTTCATTCTACAGTAACACTTATTTAATCAGGCAATTTATGAATTGCATTTACTTCATTGATGCTATTCCTTTCTCTTCAAATAAGAAAAGGTTTGTGTTGGTGTATAAGTGTACACCGGCAGCGTAGCTAAAATCCTCAGCACGATGTTGATTTTTAGGAAATTCTTCTCAGTAAAATTATCCAGCGCTTCTTGGAAATCCGTTGGTGCAATACCTCCTTTAATAGTAAGATATCTTTTCCAAATTTTCAACTCACCAAGTACAGTTTCGATGAATTATTGGGCTACTTTGTCAATTTCAGACGATTCCTGTTTGAATAGTTCAACAGATCTTCGAATTTCTCTTCAAGGTCCTTTCTGTACAAGTCCGAAAGTAGTCTTCTTAACTCTCAACTTTGGGATTTTGGTCGATGTTGTGGTCTACCTATGATTCTTTTGTGTGCTGTCTCGATTTTAAGAGATTCTGCGATTTTTGAAGATAATTTTCGAAAATTTCTATTGCATCGGCTCGGATCCTTCTAAGTTCATTGCGTAAATCTATGGCCAGATCTACAGCTCTGGTAATGACATTATCAAATATTTTAAACCCATAGAATTTTGTAAAATTTTTACGTCACTTTCCTAGGTTATGACTTTATTCAAGATTTTTCAAACGAACAGGAATAATTCATGGCAATCGTTTACAGCTTCATATTTCGACACCCATCGAGTAATTGCATTGTTCGCGGTTTGCCACTACGCAGCCATACATACGTAAATAAATACATACATACATATGCGTGTACATTTCTACGTGGGTTATTCTAGCCAAGGCTTGACAACAAAAAAATTCCCTCCTCCATATCTACGCCACTGCTTCGACTCAATGACTGCTGCCATGTGCTGATTGTCAAAAGACTCCTTATTAACAGCATTTGCCTTTCAAATAACTTCCCTTGCTTTTAAAGTTTATTTTTGCTTATGCAAACAAAAAAAAAGAATCTCTTTGCCTTTTACGCCGTTATGCGGAATACTCTTACGAATTGGCTGCTGATGGTGTCAGTACAGAAGGATCCCAAGTTTGCCAATCGACGCTGTGTTCTTGCTGTTTATGGACTTATTTGCCGTAATGTGCAACATAACAGTTTATTAAGCTTTTGATTAGCTTACCACTTACATACATGCGTAAGGCGGCATATAAAGCAGATAGTGTTCTCGCTTCAAAAATCTAAAATTTCGCTCATATCGTCGCTACCATGTCAAACTATCGAATGTGCAAAAATGCTTTTTCAATTACGATACCTTGAACACGCATTTAGAATGATAAGCAAGTTGGCAAATCATCAAATTTCTAGTCTTCTTAGAAGCAGACGATACTGGATTTAACAAAGTGTCAAATTCCACACTTTTTCCTAATAGCAACAACATTTTTTACAACAGTTTCTTTGCTCTCCTGAAAAATACCCATTTTCACGTTCGACAGTTTGACATGGTAGCGATGGTATATGTATGTATTAAGGAACTATGACAGCTCGGAACAAGATTTTTGAATAATATGCGCAAATTTAAACAAAATTTGTTTAGAGTGTATCTACCTTGAAAAAGTTTCTTATACAAAACCATTTCCATTTGGAAAGGACGTTCAGCTTTTGGTATCTCTATTTGTATGGACACAAAAGACGCACATCAAAAATCGGAGCAGAAGATCAGTCAAATATTTATGTACATATCTATCTTCAACTGAATATTCCTGCAGATACTACGGTGCAGTTGCTAAAGTTCCAAAAAGTTATATCAAAATTCATAGTATAAATTACAGCGAAGTTATGACCTTCCGTAGCGAACGTGAATGTTGCCAAAAAAAGGTAAAACACTTATGTAAATAAGTAAATAATAGAAACACATATAAGTATATGAAAGGTTCGCTACCCCAACTGCCGATGATAAATGTTTTATGAACGATCGTACTACTAATTTTCCTTTGCAGGATTACTTAAATGGAATTTTGCCCAAACCAACAATTAGCACAAACGAAGCTAAAGTAACAATTATGGAGGGAGAGAAAGTACAATTAAAGCCAGGAATAAAAATTCCAAGCAGTTCGCGGCGGAGAAGACAGTACGAAGAGTGCAACTAAATAATCAAAACGAGTTGCCAAAAGTAATGAAGCCAGCGAGCAAATCCACCATATCCACCACAGCTGTTTGTTTAAATGTGAGTAAAATTGAGCAACAGCAGCAGCAGCAGCAGCAATTACAAGTGCAATTGCGTGGCTGGAATGAATGACTGCCCTCCGACACAGAAATGCGCTGCATGGAACGACTGTTTTGCCATCTGGTTCACTAGCTAGTTCAGCCAATATCCTCTTTTTTGTGCCCGTACTTTTTCAAACAACAAAAATGCGCTTTTGGTGCGTTTTATTCATCTTTGACCAAATTACAAGTTGGCAAACGTTTTGCTTCAACAACTTCAGCGACCCATCAAGTAAATCACAGCCAGCATCTGCTGGCATGGGTACGCAATAAGTGGTCATGTAAATTGACTTTTGGCAAAGGGAATTTAATGCACGAAGCCCGTTAATTTTATAATAGTACGCAAGGAATTGGAGCTACATATCGTCGTTTAAAGTGCAAAACCGTGTATCAACAAAATGCAAAACCGCGTATCAGCAAAATACAAAACCGCGTATGTGAAGTTGTAGAAATTATTTTCTAGAGCGTATAAACACTCATATTTTAAAATGGTTCTATTTTATATAAAGCAATCGCATATCTGCCTAGTATATTTCAGGACGAATGGATAAGGATTGAGCCAAGAGCTTGTGTGAGCAAATCCAATTTTTGGCAGCCAATGTCAGTTACGCGGTTTTGCAGAATGACGATATGCGGTTTTGTACTTTAAACGACGAAATGTATGTATGAGACCAAAAAACGCATAAATATATTTTTTGACGTAGAATACGCATTACGTTTCGATATGGAAGCTATGCTCAAATGTTGTAGTTGTAATTTTTAGAGCTTCACGAAAAGGGTTATTGCACGAGAACTAGTAAAGCGATTTCAAAGAAAGGCTTGGCGTTTCAAGGATAAAATTCCAGACCTATCGACAGATACATTCCTGCCCTAGAAACATCGGTAAATGTTGGCTTATTTTGGGGTAAATTTTGAGCCTTTAAAGTGCTCTAGCAACTTACGATTTGCAGATATAAGTTTCATTTTCGGAATATAGGTTCTTTGGAGCAGTAGAAATATTATCTTGCACAATTTTTATATAAATTCAACAAATATCGAGCATTTTAAGGGAAAAAATTTTTGAAAAAATTTGCAAATTTTTTTGATTACCAAAATTTTCCAAAACCGCTCAAATGGTTTTGTTTCTGTTTTCCTTAATCGAAAATTCAAGTTTTTTTCCTTTCGCTTTCAATGCTTGTGCCGCCAACCGAAATTAATTGCTAGGAATGTAGTAAATGCCCCGATATTTTTATCATTCTTGAGTAAAAGCTTGAAGTTTGCCAAAATACATAAGTTTCTGGCGTTCTCACCACTCAAAAGCAAAAACAAAGTACGTGTAATTTTTCAAAGAATTAAGGCGAATTGTGTGCGTGACATGTATTTTTTGGTTTTAATGAAGCTAGCGCTTTTCATATATTGGTGTCGGCGCAGCAACTCCGGCTACGGTGTTAGCGCAATTGCGCCGCACAGCGCAGTGTTACCCATGCCTAGTATATGGGAAGTATTGGTTGATATCTTCTAAGTATGTTTATTTTATTCAATATATATGTGGGCATAAATGATTTTGGAAACACATGCATGCGTTAGAGGTGATAGAGCAGACAAAAAGTATGTGCGTGGCGCAATATTTACAACCCTGAAGGAAAGATTGAACCGATTGCGCGAAAAATATAGTCGTAGGTATAGTAGTTTTGTTTCTAGACCAAAGATAGTCCAAAAATTTTAAGCATTGTAATGTAAAATAGGTGAATTGTACTAAAATTAGTCCGAATGTAATGACTGAGGTATGAGTTTTGTTCTAAAATTAGTTACAATGTCGCGCAGTAGCGGACAATGGGTATGATTAACGATTTACTGATATTTAGGCTCCTAGGCAACGAATTTTCATGTGCGGCGCTGGCATGCATAGAGGGTATCCGCTTAGAAAATCTGAGAATCCTGGTTCGAATCGCAGCTGGCGGAAGTTTTATTTTTATCTAAAGGGCGTCGGGCCCTCTTCCAATAACACACATTTATTCTATGAGTAGTCTTGATTTCATATATCTCTCATATACCACAAATACTTCCAGAGGTATGTAGTATGAAAAATTCCGTTTATATGGGAGGTGGCACGCCCGTTTGTGTAATCGAGATAAAGGATATAATACACTGAGAAAAAAATCAGCCAAAATTAATATTACCAAATTCAAACTCGAAAAGGAGTCAACGTGATTTTTGGTTAATATTAACAATGCCCTGTTTGATATTTTCAACAATGATTTGGTAATATTAACCACATTTTTCTTTACATTAACCAAGTTTTTGGTTGTCGATTTTTTCGTTCGAATACGCTTATGTTTTGCACTTCACAGAAGCTTTTTCATAATTCTGAGATACAAAACAAAAATTTGTATAGTCATTTTAACGTATTGCCTCTGACGGTAGATATAAATACAAATTAATACTAGAAATCTGTCGAATGAATATACTTATTTTTTCTTTTTAGTTTTCTGCATTAGTAGTGAGTGCTATACTATGTATGTACATATGCATAGTATACACTGGGACTGGGAGTTCGATTCTGATTTTTTGGCTATCCGGATTATCCGGACATCAGAGTATGTGGATACCGAAATAAAACTTCCGAACAGCCAACAACGGTTGTTCGAATCAAAAAATTTACAATAAAATAACAATATTTTGTGTATTAATTAAGATTTCCATTATTCACCAGATATACGGATAAAAAAGTGAAAGGATATTAACAGTATATTTTTATATCCAAATAACAAAAGGAACGAATTTTGTACACGAATATCTAACCGGACAGTGCCAGGCCTACTACATATTTTTGTGTTTTTCTTAGATAATGCTTTTCGCAAACAAACTTTACTACGAACGCCGAAATAAGGAACTGTGCAAAACACAATTTTTAAGACCTTACTCGAGCATACGTATGTCAATACTTGTTAATTTTTTAGAGGACAACGCACAGATAATCTAACCAGTTGGCTTGTTCTTTGTATTTAATGAGTCCGACTTTTATAAGAAATTATTTGAGTAGTGAGCTTATTTGTCCCACCGTTTGTCTCCGACATCAACGGTATCGCATTTCCATGGTAGTCCTGCTTGCATATAGAGCGATGAATGGAACTCACGAAACAGTTAGTTTTAAATCAAAGCCGTGACATGTCGCCGCGAGATTTTATTTTCCTAAACTGGCTGCAAGGCAGATGGAGTAGCTTCTAACTGTGCGAGGGAACAATTGCGTACCATAAATACCCTAACTACATGC
>NW_016180838.1:0-6559 GCF_001687245.7 Rhagoletis zephyria | reverse complement strand
AAAAAAAAAATTAGTTTGAGAAAAAAAGATTATAGAAAAAAGTTTAACGATAAAAAACTTTTACAAAAAAATATACACTTGATTGAAAAATTAAAAAAAGCATTGTTATGAAAAAGGAGTGCTTTTTTTTTAAATATTTTTTTAGTAAGAAATCTTTTGGGAAACAAATATTTTTTGCTAAAAGCATAAAAAATTATTCAAACAAAATATTTTTTTTGCTTCAAGAAAAATAAGGTTTTTTAATGACTTCTCATTTCCTCGTGTATATTTTTAGTTGTGGGCTTACGACCCCGAAAGTTTTAAATATTTTTTTAAGACAATTTCGTATTTTTTTTTTGCCGAGCCGGGGGGAAGTTTTTTGCATTTTTCGGTGCCACCTTCATTCTGCAACAACTTTTTTTTTTTCAAGTTCAACTGGAATAACTAAAATGCTTGCTTTTTGGTGAGCTTTAATTTATTGACATTAGGATGGTACTTTAGGGTGGTAGGAAGTGACTTCTGGTTGGTGAGTACTACAAGGAGGTCAATGAGCTTTAGAACTAAAAAAATAATTGTTGAACAGCGATATGTCATACATTAAGATTCGTGCCAAAGATATCACGAAAAATTTATATAAACTGGCGACCCCTATGTGCGGCCAAAATTTGTTTTTCGAAATTCCAAAAATACTTGGATATTCCTATACGCATTTTTTATATTTCTACCACTTTTTCTTTAGACTCATTATTTTGAAATTGTACTAAAATCATCTTTCAGTCATTCTACATACATATGTATAGATGTATATGAATGGAAATTTTTTTTTAGGGTCTCAGTTGGCGGATGGTTATATCTATGTATATACTATATGTTCGACTATTCATTAGTTTATTTGAACACGACTTGGCTGTCTTTTTGTTACACGCTCACATTTCCTTTAGCATCCTATATATGTTTATACATATGTATGTATAACCTGATTGCATTGTCTTAGCATCCAATACTACATATGTATGTATATCATACAAATGTAATGTCAACAATGCACGCATGGGAAGCGCAATGAATTATGAACTGATGAAGTTATGTAGTAAATATCACGCGGTTTTTGAAAGTGGTTCATATTGCCAAACTCTTTTTCTGAATTTATTACGCACAAATAACTGCCAGCTCTTCTTTCACATTATTTAAATAATTCGTAATAAAATTTGAAAATGGAGTCTTGTAAGCAGAGAGTTTGTTTTGCTTTGGAACTTTACATTTTTTTGCTTCGACTTCGATTTTATTTTTAACCCCTACAGGACCAAAAAGTTTTGCACTCGTAAGAATATTTTAAGCATTTGGCGGTATTGTTTTTAAAATTTAAACTGTTAAATACATAATATTTTTTCCAATTTTTTTTTAGAAAAAAATCATAGGTTTAAGAAAACATATTTTAAAAAAATATTAATTTTTAATAAAATTATAACAAACTTACCATTTATTAGAAAAAAATATTCTCTTAAAAAAATTATTTCACACCAATTAGAAAAAATTTCCGGAAATTAAAAAAGTATAAATCTTTGAAAAACATTATTTTGGGACTTTTTTTGAGAAACAATATTTATTTTCAAAAATAAATTTGTTTAGGCCATAAAATAGTAATTAATAAAAAAATAAAATAAAATTAAAAAAGTATAAATTTTTGAAAAACATTATTTTGGTACTTTTTTTGAGAAACAATAATTATTTTCAAAAATAAATTTGTTTTGCCCATAAAATAGTAATTTAGTGTGAGTATATACTACATCACATTATTTTAAAATTGTTTCTTTTTAGGGTTTTTTAAGGAATTGAGTAAAAATAACAATTTTTAAGGGAAAAATATATATATTAATCCTTTACCAATAAAATAAAAAAATATTTTTGCATAATAAATAACTTTTATTGAAAATATTTTAGGGTAATAAATATTTTAGTGAAAATTCTTTTTTTGCTAAATCAATAATTTTAATTTAATTTTAGTAACACTGGTTTTTGAGAGGATAATCAAAAATAAATAGTAGGTAAGTATATATTCCTTTAATCCTTTTTACATTGTTGTCTAGGAATTTTGTAATAAGATAATTTTTTGAGGATACAATGTATTAATTACACAAAATTAAAAACAAAATTGCCGAAAATTGCAAAAAAATATTTTTGGAAAAAATTTTGTTTTGCGAAAAATGATATGAAATTTTTGTTTAGTATTAAAATTATATATGTTAAAAAAAATCTTAGTACTAAAATAATTTTGCTCACGAAACAGTATGAATTATAACTTTACATACGCGTTTGTTTTTTTTTTTGTTTATAATGCAATTTACAAATTTTAATCAAATTTTTATTAAATAGGTTTATGGTACTGAAAGGGTTAAACACACACTTGTATATTTCAGAAAGTCACTCAGAGCGTTTCGTATGCACGTTGGGTAATTCTCTGCTTTTGGAGTTGGTGTGAATAAAAAGCGAAATATTTAGTGGCGTATCCGCTCTAGATTGCTGCGAAAGTCCCTGTTACAAGAATTACACGCGCACGTATTTCAATATACATTCCGCTTAACAAAAGCTCGAATTTCAATGGGAAAATTAGACTCAACTCGACAGTCGGCGAGAAAAGTTCAACTTTTCAGTTCATCTTTATAAAATTTTTGGCAAGCATACATACTTAAAATCACTAAAATGGATCGCAGTGGTGCTGACAATAGAGCCGCTCAATCCAATCCAAATCATCAATCAACTGGGTCTGGCCAATCCGCTGGATATCATGACGCTGGCACAAAATCCGATCTAAACCATCACTCGAATCAACTGAATCCGAACAATCGAAATATGAATCAAAAAAATAATTTGTAATTGCTTATACAAGTATGTATTTGAACATACAATACATTTTGAAATCTTATAAATAAAACAAGTAAGAAAGTCTAAGTTCGGGCGGAGCCGAACATTAAATACCCGGCGCAATTATTAAATATATGTTTTCCAACTTTCCGATAAGCCGGGGTGTATAAATTTTAAGTAAATTAGCGTCCTTAAATTTCGAAATATTGCAGTTTTAAGCATTTCTGAAATATACCGTTATATGAAAAGCGGTCGTAATTTTAGTCCGATTTCAATAATTTTCAACGCTTTGCTTTTATGTGGTTCAAATTGCTAGAACGGTTAGCGAGATACATATATGTGATCATAAGTGGGCGGTGCCAGGCCCATTTTCCAAAATTGTATCATAAGCGTATTTCTTGGTAAAAAATTGTTGCAACCATCNATTTCTCTTTTCATTCTGATCATTTATGTATACATTTGTCTATATCTATCTCGATTCGTTTTGCCTGTTACAAACAACCGTTATGTGAACAAAGTTATAATACCCTTGTGCACAAGTGCGCTCGGGTATAAAAATGCTCAACAGTCTTTTCAGACTTAAGGAGGAAGCTAACATATATGTATGTGTATAATATATTGTTTGAAATTATTTCTTCTAGCCGTTGGGAAGTTTAGCTGCATTATTACCAAATTTTTTACCGACCGAAGTCGACCAAAAAATAATCGCAAGGTAACAGCTAATGTCTCTTACTTATATTGTTACCGCCCTTAAAGCGTTGCGCATACGCACTGGTGCACTGAGCCTTATCGAAGCAGGAGGTTGAAAATTATTTGTAGTTTACACTGTGAAACCGATATTTTACGGCTCTATCTTAACACATTTAGCAGGAGTTTAGTTGAGTTGCACGTGTGATAACAGCTTTCGGAGCCACCACTGCGTATGAGTGATGTTTAACAAAGTAGCGAATAACATTAGGAACAGGCGAGAGAGACTGCATTAGGCAGTTAAGTGATCCTTTTCGGCCATAAAAACTAAATTTAAGTGCTGCCTTATGTACAATAACTTTCATTCTGATAAATATGTATAGTAGGCAAGACTGGGCTACGAAGAAGTATAGTGACGCACAAAATTATTGGCATAGGGAATTTTTGACAATATATACAAAATTTTTAACAAAATGTTAACATAAATGCGCAGAATGGACAAAGAGCCGATTAAGTCGATGTTTGTTTGTCTCTCTGTCTGTCCGTCCATTCGCCGGTGTACACGATAACTCGAGCAAAAATTTAGATATCGAAATTTGACAGGTAGATTGAACTTTATCCAGGATAGGCTGGGATTGAGAGTGGGCGAAATCGGAAATGCAAAAACTGCGATATTTCAGGGAATATTGGATCCAAATTGTTGAAAACTGCTATGTGGAGGTTGCCAGCGACCGCACCTTATTCGGCGTCCGGGACGATATTAAGAATGATGGGTTCGAAGGAGAAAATAATCGACTCTAAGGACATTCCAACGACCCAAATGGCCAAGAGTTCAGCTGCCGGTGAAACCTATAAAAGTAGAGAAGATATAGGATAGTAACCGGCTACTCTACACAGAGCTTCCCGAGAATGAATGATATTAAAACTCAAGCCGAGCCACCGAGTTACCTGCCAAGTGGTGTTGATGTTCAGCAGAAATTTCCTTATAGTGTGTAACGCAATGACCTCTACATCGATGGCTGAACATTCAGATGGTGCAGTTAAAATCAGTAAACGGAGATCGAAACAAATACTTTCTTGAAATAATAATATCCCCAATATACACTTTTTGTAACAGTATAGAATAGATCGATGGCTGAGTGGAAGATCGACCTATCGCGGAAGCCAGTCCGAAAACGCCCTATCTCAGAAAATTTTTCAACAACGCCCTATCTCAGCATATTTTCAATGCATTTTCGTTTGGGATAGGATATTTTAGAACTAGCTTCAGATATAGGGCGTTCTTGAAAATTATTCTGAGATAAGGCACTTTCGAATTGGCTTCCGAGATAGGTCGATCTTCCACTCAGCCATCGATATGCTAAATTTGCAGTAATTTTTCCCTTCAGATAGTTTTAAATTTTTTGTGCTATATATGCTCTGCCACTATTTGTTCTTACCATTAAAATATAGAAAAAAAAAGAAATTCTGGTGGCAACGAAAAAATGCACCAAAGTTTGCATAGCGCTTAAACCTACTTGCCTTCAAACTCAATTTGACAAAGAACAATTGAAAAACAATAACTAAGAAAGAATACAACAAAATAGAATAGAAAATATATTATAAAAAACAACCTGTTTACCACATTCTCTTTATGAAAAAATAATAAACATTAAATAAACAAAAGCGAAATAGCTAAAATTGATCAAAACTTTTCGAGTTTACATTTTCTCGGTCGAATTGCAAATTTTACACCATTTTCAAATGGTTCCGCAGGGGTCTATGGAAGGATTCGAGGGGCAGTTTGTGTGTTCTAGTAGGTGGAAAATGAAGAGCCACGTCCTCTCCTTGCCCGACCACTAACCCAAAAACCGTGGATATTTGCTCAAAGCTGGGTGTGAGTAAATTGTTATTCTGCTGGTGTGATCGAAAAAATTGTTGTTGGTCTTGTAGCGACCGGTTGACTGATAAATAAATTGTCAATCGAATTTTTATAGCTTTAAATAAAAAATTTTACAATTTGTGAAAATTTACAAGTCGTGTGAACCGGCCTTTGCTGTGCCTTTTTCGTAGTGAATCGGCAGGATAAGCAACATTTTTGAGTAGTTTGATGGAAAGCACAAAATTTGCAGTTTGCAATTTGATCAACATAAAATGGATTTCAGACCCATGGTTTCTTCGACAAGTTTGCTCAAAATTACACGTAGCATCCTTCTGTGCTATACGCGCATTGTCGAAAAATTCTCCCATACAAATTGACGCGCCCTAATGTACATATGTATATTGCGAAATACATATTTATTAAAATTGTGCAATAACGACGGAACTTCATATTGAAGTTGAAGCAAATAGTTTTGGTTAACTCACCACTTTTAAAAGGAGCACTAAAACGCTGTACTTACATTACGTGCTCAGCTCTGCTGATGACTAACTAGTAAAACAATTCATTTATTTATTCATTCTTTATTTATGTATGTAAAGATGTATCGAATGCACTAACACATTATACAACTGAATACTATACATTTTATTTTCTGGATGACTGATAAGCGGAACTGTTAGGATTCGATTGATTTGCATGGTTATTCAAATCAGATCTGGTTCCTGCGCCTTGATATCCTGCGGAACGACCAGGTCCAGTTGGTTGATGGTTGGGGTTCTGCTGGTTTGAACGGTTATCAACGCCACGCTTATCCATTTTGGTTTTTTGTATGTAAGAAAACTTGTTAACGATGAAATCAAAAGTTGCACTTTTCTCACCGGCTGTCGACTTTATACTAACATTTTCTAAGCACTTCCCGCTTTTATTAGCCGGTAGATCTTACAAAATGCATACAGGCTTACAACTGCATATATGATTAGTTGCATTAGCTTTTGCTGTAAGCTAGAGTGAGTAAGTTATACACTACCCTCACTAAATATGTAGTTACAAGAGCTTGTAGTTGGTTTGAGCAGCTAAATAATTTCGTTATCTTTTTATATATTTTTTTTATAGGAAAAAATTTTGAAAAGTGGGGAATCACCGAGATATATAAGCACTAACTCATTTGCT
>NW_016180837.1:0-6560 GCF_001687245.7 Rhagoletis zephyria | reverse complement strand
AAGTTGAACACGCCGCCGCCGCAAAGCCTGTCGGCGTAAACCTCTAGTTTAAACCGGCTCAAATGAAGTCGCCGGACTAATTTTTGAAGCATTTCTCTGCAGATGAATGGTTCGTGTTGCCTCTCGTTCGTGATACAGAATAAGACTGTAAAATTGTATGCGCTATAAAACTGTTTACTCACAAAAATTCCAACACTTCTGAGAAAAAAGTTTTATATTTGGGTGAATATTTGTTGCATTTTCTTGTGGTTTTATACAAAGTTTTAAACTTGCGTTAATATGTTTCTTTTTTTTGTTTTTTTAGAGAATGAACATTATTTTAATTGAAAACAACATCTCTTTGAAAGGAGGGGTGCTATTGTTTCGATCGACACTGTGTGTTTACCGACGTCACATTGATAAATCTTCGTGGTGGTTAGTAAACAACAATTACAAAAATTCAGGAGTATGAGAAAAACTAATCAAACTCCAGTCATCCATATTATGTGGATTTAGCTGAAATTCCCAACAATAACAACAAAGTTGTGGTCTCGTAAATGTTCTGTGAAATATTTTGGGTTGCTGGGAGCATTACATAACACATACATACATAAGTATCTGTGTAAATACCTACATATTTACGTATTTGCAGTTCACATGCAGTCGGTATGCACATACATATGTATGTATGTATATTTAATGGAGGTCCTGCGTTGAAAATTATCTGACACATTTTAAAATAAATTGACATAAACGCACATATGTATGTATACACACACATCCATTGTATGTATGTGTTTGTGCTGGGCAAAAAAATTTAAGTGAGAACTCAATAAAACTCAATTTTATTTTTGTTTCAATAATCAACACGCATAGCATTTAAGTTAATGAATACATTTGCCATTACAACGGACATCATATGTCTGTCAAATAATATGGCCTTAGTGAAACGCGCTGGGTTGGATAGTGCATGTGGAATCGCCCACTTATTCCGAAAATCGAGTTAATATTTTATTCTATGAATAAGTTTTCGAGATATTTTTTATTTACCGTTACTCAGCTCAAAAAAAAAAGTAGTTCCACTTAATCACATATATCTTACGAAGCAATTGAACAATCTTAATATGAAATACGAATATGAAAATCATAAACCGTATATACATCACTTTCCGATAGGCTCGGCAAATCATTTCCGAGTGAATTTCATTCAAGTTCGCTTTGAATCCAAGTTGACAGTGGTTGAAATTTACTCGGAAGTGAATTCCAAAACCTACCCGATTGATTCATCATTCCAGTCTTTTTCTGTTTTGAAGAAAAAATTAAAAAAATAAAACCTTTATAGGAGACAAATTAAAAACAAAGATATTCTGTGTCAATGTTTTGCATTTGTGTTAAAGCCTGTTCTATTAAAAAAATCAAGTTACTAAAGAAGCAAATCGATTGATAAATAAAGAATGAATGAAATAAAGTAATAATGAAATAAAGAATAATGAGTGGTCAAATGAACATGCGCAAAGATTTTGTGTATGAAAAATGAGCAGGAAAGAATGGTACTCATACGCCATGTACCCCTGAGTAACACGCTTTACACAGAATCTGTAATTTTAAAATGTTTCTCCTGTCGAAAGTTTCATTATTTTTCATTTTTTCATAAAAAACCCAAAAAATTTGGAATTATTACTTAATTTGTCGGAAGCTAAGTCAGACCTATCGAAAAGTGATATATATATGGTTTATATAGAATTTCGCTAGCTTTCAACTGCCGAAAACCTGCTGAGAAAAAATTCACTCGACTTTCGGAATCAGCGAGCAGTTCTATATTGGAATTGGATAGTGGCATCCGTTGAACATTTTTGCTGTAAACCAACGATGCCAAGTTTACCGTTACGCATCGTTTACTCGCCGCATCGGCATCAGTATTATTAGGTTAACGATATGAGACCAACCTCCTTACCCAGAATGCTGACTACTTTTATGCGCTGATTCTTCGCTAAAGTATAACAGACAGAGCAATTCTGCGGCCAGGGCTCGATTCATAACATCAGTTCACGGATCGAAAACGATACGAAAGAAAATTACGTGATACGTCAGGCAGTATAAGCTGAATGGGACAAAGAGTATGTTCACGTATATTATAATCCGAAAAATGTGTTTTTACGTGACGAGTAGTACGATATCGTGTGTGACGATTCGAGCCCAGATTTAGACTTAGCGTATCGAAAATCTTCGCAAAAGTATAGCTTGGTTTCTGGGTAAAAATTTTGTTGGTAGTGGTTATTTATTTTAACCTGTCACTTGTTATATGTAATCGTGCAGGGCTCTAGTAAATACCTACTTGCAATAGGGTGGTAGATTTTTGGTATTAACATTTAACCGCGCCGTCTCCATATAGTTGCGGCTAAAAGTATTGACCAACCGCACTACAAATTCGCTGAAATTTCGTATATGCTCTATTCTGCACTTAGAAATGAAGAATTGTGGAAAATTGTAAAAGTGGACGCACTGCCACACCCGCAGCTCTTTGGAGAGAAATTGTAAATGTTATCCGATTTTGATGAAATTTAGAGTATATATATGTTGGCTTTAATCAGAAAGGAATATATCTCTAATAACATCAAAATCGGTTAATATTAACGTTCTCAAACTCTAAAGAAAGAAAGGCGCAAATGTTAAATGATTATATTTTAATGAAATTGGGTATGCCCTGATCGTTTATTTTAAAATATCCTAATTTGGGCAATATTTAATGAAGAATTTCTTACTATGACGCCCACCTCGTACAAAACTTTTTTGGCTCCAAGTACTAAATTTTATGCATTTTGGGGAAAATTAGCTAACACATTTATTTTATTTCTAAAGCAGTTCCTATTTCTTCCTTTTAAAAATTACAAAAAAAAACATTTACAATAGGTACATGGATACTAAATTATGTGCATGGCATGTATTTGCATGAAACCTTCAATTCTACCTACATTTTATACAACAAGAGCTGAGCTAATGCAAGCAGGACATTTGCCATCGAAAACGGATCTCGTCCACAGAAGCGTCCACTTTTAGCTAAATGCTAAATCTGATTAATCCACTCGCGAGTCATGAATATATACATACACTTCCGTCCATTTCAATTTTATATTGCAGATGACTTTCCTTCAGCTATACAATAAGAGTGCAATAAATTGTACGGGGGTCTGTCTGTTAAAGGAACAATACATATGTATAAGCTAAACTCGCAGCTTCCGCAGCTGGAACTATTTTAAATATGACATAGCACTTAATTGTGCTAGGAAGAATTCAGCTCGCTTTATACTCACCAAATTTTCTAGAATTTCAAGTAAAACTGTATTATGAATTTCAGTAGATATATAAAAACTAAAAGCAGTGTTTGACCACAGATATATTTAAAAAACTGCCGATAAACTAGCTGGTAGAAAAATTATTTTAAATTACTTGCGACAAAATAAATATTTTTTCTGACATACAAATTTATTTTTTCCATTGTATCTACCTTAAGTTCGTCCCATGGCTGCCAATAGGCATTTTATCAAAAAAATTCTTTTTGATTTTGGTTAGTTAAATATTTTGCTATGAATCTGCGTAAGTGATTTCTTTTCCACAATTTGCTAGTCCGCTTCTAGTATTTTTGGCGCCGGGCCCCATATATTTTATATTTGGGAAATACATTTTTTCGTAGAATTGAAATTAAAAATAAATATTTTTTCATCGAATAAAAATATTACGCTTTTCGATGCAAATTTAACTAAATTTTTTTTCTAGTTACCAGTAGAAACTACCCAGTAAAAAAGTTTCGAAAAGTTGATTTTCCTGTGCATTTTTGGACCACCCTAATTTACATACTATGTACATTTGTATAATCGCGTCAAGTGTAGCGCAGTAGTTTATACAAACATAAATTTATGTACATACATATATATTGTATGTAAAATAGTATCTTTATGGTTTAAGCTGCATGAATGACCTAATAAATATTACAATTTAACGGGATATTAAAACGAGTGCTACCGAAAAAAATTGGAAATATGTTTGTATGGAATGATCAAGTATCCTCAAAATGTTTATGAAATACTTAAATTAGTATGCGGATTATAACTAGTATTTATATACATACGTATTACATTCATTGTAATAAGTATTCAATCATATACATACATACATACATACATACATACATACTTAAATACAAGTCGTCGATGTTTTTGCAACCCGCCTAAATCGTCTGGCCTAAATGAGATTTGTAAATCCTGAACTTCAGGCATCGAAATTTACCGGCCGTGTATTACATGCTTGAAAATCCGCTTACGTTCTGCTTTTTTCTATGTACAATGTACTAGAAGCGCACCAGTTCAGAACTTGAGATTTTCCCCAAGTAAGCTCCTATCAAGTCACATCCTTTCATGATTCGCCAGTGCGTGGCAAAGGTACAACAAATTTACATACATATGTACATACGTATATGTGTATATTTTAAGTAGGTGTGCACATATGTACATACACTTGTTGTCAGCTGATTATGTCGAGTGACATTTTGACTAGTTTTGGCTATTTTATTAATTTTTTTTTTTTGTTTATTTGATGTATATATTTTCATATAAAAGTTTAGCACTTTACCTAACCAGCGCAACGTAAGATCACATTTCCAACTTCGTACAAAGATTATGAAAATTCCACAAACTTTAGCATTTGTACCCAAAAATTTTTCGAGTTTTTAGAATAAATTTGGGTATGTAACATTTGCGCCCGAAAATTTTAAACCTTTTATTCAGAATTTTTAGAAGAAAATTCGGGTATGTAACATTTCCACCCCAAAATTTTAAACTTTTTATTTAGAATTTTTAGAAAATATGCTCGACAACGTAATTTGTATGGGAGAAAATGCCTATTTAGCACCATCAGCANGTCAGCTGATTATGTCGAGTGACATTTTGACTAGTTTTGGCTATTTTATTTATTTTTATTTTTTTTTGTTTATTTGATGTATATATTTTTATATAAAAGTTTAGCACTTTACCTAACCAGCGCAACGTAAATTCACATTTCCAACTTCGTACAAAGATTATGAAGATTCAACAAACTTTAACATTTGTACCCAAAAATTTTAAACTTTTTATTTCGAGTTTTTAGAATAAATTTGGGTATGTAACATTTGCACCCCAAAATTTTAAACTGTTTACTTAGAATTTTAAAAAAATATGCTCGACAATGTCATTTGTATGGGAGAAAATGCCTATTTAGCACCATCAGCAAAAAAAATTATTAAAAATCAAAGCGATTTTCTAGCGTCTTGAAATTTGCACTTTAACATAGTAACATTTAATGAGCTGCAAAATTGCATACCCAACATTTTTCCAAAAATTCTGAATAAAATGTTTAAAATTTTAGTGTGCAAATGTTAAAGTTTGTTGAATTTTTATACTTTTTGTACGAAGTTTGAAAAGGAGAATTTATGTGGGGCTCGTTAGGTTAAAGTTATAGACATTTATGTAGAAAAAAATATAAACATTAAATAAACAAAAGAAAAGAATAGCCAAAACTAGTCAAAATGTCACTTCACTTAATCAGCTGAATACAAGGGTACATATGTACATATGTCTCTGCTATTAATAAATATACTTGACACATTCCTTTTAGGGCTGAATTTAAGTTGTATGCTGGGTCGCGGAGTTTTCCTATAACCTAAGGAGCTGCCTCTCAAATACGGTCAACATGTACATAAGTAGTTAAAGTAACGTGCCGAAAACGACGCCAACAACACTTAAAACACAGCAGTAATGCAAACAAGAATGCAAACAACAAATCCCAATAAATCACAAAGAAATATTTAGTGCCGCCGTTTACATACATACATTCATACATACATACATATATAAGCCCATATGTGCATACATACACACCTATAACACCCAAGCATGCATAACTGTATGTATGCTATTTAGATTACTTTTGCAAATACCAGATTACAATAAAAAAAAATAACAGCAATTTATCGAAAACATTTTGGCGACAACAACAAATATTATTCCGAGTGACGAAATCAAAAGCAAAAATTACATAAAATTCCATTTCGAATGGACGGAATTACTATAATAGCACTCCAGCTACGGTAACGGTAACGGTAACAACAATAACAAAAATAAGCCACATACATATGTATAGCGGAAGGGAAGAAATATATACATATGTAGTATGTCTCTGTATCAGAGTAATATGGTCCAAACACCTAAATCATTTCTACTTGATACTAACCCCACACCCACCCCCATTCGGACATTTCTGCCAAAGCAATGCGTGCATCGAGAGTTGTTTTCCGCGGATGCTTAGTCGGTTAGGTCGTGTTCGGCTGGTTTGGCATTCGACTTCAGCTCCAGTAGCTTACAATTTTTGCATGGAAATTTTCGATTTCTTAACTGTGATATTTTGGTTTCAATTTCTTTTGCCACTTCCACATATTTAATGCAGGAATGCCAAAAGCTTTTTGTAGCTGTTGTAGCTGCTGCTATTCACACTGTTTTGTTATTAAATAAGTAGATGTGTGCGCGTGGGATCGCCTAATCTATTTGGTATTT
>NW_016180835.1:0-6560 GCF_001687245.7 Rhagoletis zephyria | reverse complement strand
GTGGCTATCAGTTTGCCGCTACTATCGCCAGTCCACATGTCGTTCTTATTCGCCACAAAGGTGATAACAGGTGACTCCGTGGCCTGCTTTGTTTCCGTTGCGCCAGTGCCATTGACCTGATCTGCTGACCGACCTTTCTCCGCCTCTGCCTTCGTCGCCTCTTCCTCCTCCTCCTCTTCTTTCAGTTCGTCAACCTTATTGTGGTACTCGAGATGAAAGTCTTTCAGCTGCTTTTTGACAATATTTACTCGCGGCCGTAGGTGCTCCGGTGGGTGGGAGTGTTGTTGATGATTTCTCTGTTGTTGATTTCTGCCAGTGCCCGAGTAAGTTGATTGCTCCTCCACCAGTTCATCGTCGTCAAACTGAACGTTCTGATTGACAGTGCAGTTTTTTGAGCACTTGGGCTTGAACTTTTTGAGGGGTTTCTCCGTGTGGGTGCTCTGAATAAACACAAAAAATAGGTTTAGGAGTATTTCCACCCTCTCAAGTTAAACAGTCAGTTAATCAGACTAGGTGCTTACCTTTTCTAGCGAGTTGGCAGTGGCTGTCAACGTTGCCGCTGGTGCTGAACGAAAGACAATTGGCTTATCATGATCAGATATTGCCGCCGTCCGTTCAATCAGCGAGTACAGGCCACCGGGTCCGTCGTGCACGTAGACGTCGCCATTCTGGTCAATAAAGGAGGCAATGGACTCATCAAATGCCGGCTGCTCCAGGTCATTACTGCCAAAGTCATCCTCAACAGAGGACTCCGTCGAGAAAGAGCTCTCCTCCTCTTTGGTTACTGGTTTCTTCTTCTTCGTCTTCTGTTCTCCTGCCACCATTTCTGGTCTTTTCTGCTTTCGGTGAATGTCATCGTCATCCTTGTTGCCTTTCCCCAGTAGAGAAGGTGACTTATCAGCACCTTCAGCAAATGAGCTGTCACTCTGACAGATGACATTCTGCGGCCAGTCACACGTCTGCAGTTCTGAGCTAAAGTAAAGCCCACCGGTGCAGGTCTCGTGCAGTGCCTCGCCAAAAACGCACACAAAGTAACGTGTACAGTCGGTGGAGTCGGCAAAGTAGCCAAACTGTTCGGGACAGTGAAAGGACTGGGTCGTCAGGTTATCAGACTGCTGCTGGTGATGGTGGTGGTGGTGGTCTTGGTCATCGTAGGTGGCATCATTTCGGCTCGGTGACAGCACCTTTGATGGCGTCACNCAGCTCTGAACTAAAGTAAAGCCCACCGGTGCAGGTCTCGTGAAGTGCCTCGCCAAAGACGCACACAAAGTAACGTGTACAGTCGGTGGAGTCGGCAAAGTAGCCAAACTGTTCGGGACAGTGAAAGGACTGGGTCGTCAGGTTATCAGACTGCTGCTGGTGATGGTGGTGGTGGTGGTCTTGGTCATCGTAGGTGGCATCATTTCGGCTCGGTGACAGCACCTTTGATGGCGTCACTCTGCTCTCCGTCGCAATCAGCGGCTCCTGCGTCAGACTGCTGCTGCTGCCTCGTTGTTTGGCATCTGTTCAAGGTGAGATGGAGAATAGAAAAAAAAGAAGAAGATGGTCAGATGCTAAAAACAAAAGACGAGACTGTATTGTTGCAGGAAAATAATTGCCACAAATAATAATGAAGAAAGATAGCCGTGCGGCTAATGTGCTGCTCTATGACTTATCTGTAGCCTGCCATCTCAGTGCACGTTGACGAGTACGACGACGAGAATGATGATGATGATGGTGATGAACCTTATTAGGAATTCATCTTCATAGCCGATTAATTTGCCTTACCCAGTGATTGATCATGATCGGTTTAGTGTTCTCCTGCACTACCACTGCTTCTCCCATTGTACTCGGACTTGTGTTTGTGTGTGCGACCTGCTGACATTGACGGGCAATCAAAGTCGAGTGTAGAGAGAGTGTAAGATACAGCTTTATCGAATACTAACAAAGATATTTTATTTTACAAAAAGCTAAGCCTTTTGATACACAAAAATATGTGTGAGGCAAGAACACACACACATGCACTGTCAGACTCCACCAATTTCTGCCCAATATAAAGCAGTGGAAGTGGTAGTAGAGCACAGTTAATGATTTTCCCTTTTACAAACTGCAAAATGAGGAAAAGACTAGCTGTAAAAAAGCAAAATGTACAACTAAATGAAAGATATGTTGTGCAACTTTACAACTGTTGGCTACTGCAAACACAATGAAAAGCGCTTACTGTTTGGCAGAAAACAAGTGAGGTAATTGATGATGCATTCTCCACCAATGGGAAAGGAAAAACAAAAAGACAAGAATGGAGCAAAGTGTCTCAAGGTGCTCAAGATGCTGTACACAGCACTGGGGCACTGTTGGCTAATCCGCGGCCTTTTCCAAACATAAATCGATCATATTCTGCGCAAGATAATTTGTTTGGCCGTATTTAGAATCCGCTATCGTGCTAATTTTTGGCTGTTGTACAAGCGACCACCACAGCACTCCATTGCCACACAGCACAAGTAGCATGCAAATTAATTAAGCGGGAAATTAATCAAAGTGAGAGTGTGAAGTGAACAGCAGCGGCAGCAGCAGGTGTAAAGTGACCGCCTACCAATCGATCAGTCAGCTGTAATGAGCCTTTTTGCCCCTTAGCGACGGCGTCTGGAGATTTATTTTCCTCACACACACTGACCGCATGGCAAAAGCAAAAAACAAATTGATCTTAGCACCTCGCCACAAATGGGTTTGCAAACTCACACACACACTTACTCTTTGACTTTGATTATCGCCCATTTTCCCACTCTAACTTGTTAACTAGCTGCCGTTGTTGTTGTCGTTGTTGGCTTGCTCTTTTACCACCAAAACAGCCAAAGAACTTCAGTGCGCAAAAGGTAATCAACGCCGAAATTGGCACCACTGATGATGTTGCTGCTGCTTTTAGAGCAGATTGGATTGTGCAAATACCAATTTGCCAGATAGCATCAGAATAAGTTACCGATTTAAACAAAAAATAGTTCAAATGCATGTAAATTAATTAGATTTATGTGATACTTGATTTAGGTCAGAAAGAAAACGTGCCAACAGACCTGAGAAAGCCTGACCAGTGGTCACCTGATATATTGTCTGCAGAGTTTGTTCGATCAATCACGCGTCACCATTCTTTTTTCAAGCTGTTAAACTTACTAGCTAATTCCCACATAAACTAACTCTAAATGAAACTTTAAAGTTTTTTTTACTTCTTCACTTGGTCACACAACAAATTAGCCAATAAAATAACATGTTTGCGTTACTGTGAACTTTTTTTCCCAATGCCCTCTGAGATTAGTCGCTCTCAAATAGTGGTAATAGAAAATAGCAGATTTAAAAGAAGTTTTAGAGAAGAAGAAAGGAAAAGCACCGATGGATTAGCACACCAAGACTGACAATAAAAATAAAAAAGAGTAGAGAAAGGAGATAGAAATCGGAAATACCGACGCAGCAGTGATGGCAATTCAGCGGAGGCGGACTTCACGTTTTGCCGATAAGCATCGCTTCAAGTGAAAATAAAAAAAGTACAGTATTCTCGTTAATTTGCAGAGCAGGCAGACACACTGGCACTGGCACTGGCACTGGCACACTACCACTAGACACACTGGCACTGGCAATGCGATTAACCGCTAAGTATACAGTTTGAAAAAGATTGCGCCCATGAGGCAAACCGTAAAACTCTGCATGCTCGGAAATGACTCCTCTTCATCGTGCTCACTGCTTCTGCTGCTGCTGTTGGTGGTCCCATCAACTAATAAAGAGGCTGAAAAGACATTGACTGACTGATTGAGACAAACAACAGTCGCTGATAAGAAGGCAACAGCAGCAAAAGCAGCACTAAGTGCACACAAACGTGCTCTCATTTTAAATCACTAATGCCTCAGATTCAATGGGTAGACAATTCAGTTTTTTACTGCAAGTATTATTCTTATATACTCAACAAGAGCACATACCAACAGCCACTGTTACAAACATTGTGATAAGACAATAAAAGCTGACCACATTGAAAGGTGAAAGAAGCGCCGATGCGGATAATGGATGCAGTAACAGTGCAAGTTCCGGCCTAACTCAAACTTGCGAATTAGCAAACTATTTCATTACCAATGAAAACAAAAACTGTAGCGTGTCCTGGCGCTCCGACAATTGAGATTAAGCAATAGAAAACTCTGTTGTCACTGCCACCAAAGACGTTGATGATGATGATGAAGGTGGTGAAAGCATGCAAAAAGTGCCGTTGGTTTTGATGACTTATGGTGTTCGACAAAGAGTAAAGTGTCCACAGTGCCATATACANAAACTCTGTTGTCACTGCCACCAAAGACGTTGATGATGATGATGAAGGTGGTGAAAGCATGCAAAAAGTGCCGTTGGTTTTGATGACTTATGGTGTTCGACAAAGAATAAAGTGTCCACAGTGCCATATACGCTTTCACTAATTGTCGATTGTCCCCTTCTTCTTCTTCTTCTCCCTTTTTTTCTTGCTACAACAACAACAGGAAAGGATTTTTATTTATTTGTTTTCCGTGCGATGCAAACAGACTGCTGACAGACTGTCGACTTCCTCGACACCGAAACACTTGCTCACTTACTCACACAGAAGTCGACGATTGTCTTCACTGTGTGTTGGTTAGCAGTAAATAAACGAACAATCAAATTAGACGTGAAGCGAGTGTGCCAATGTGCCATAGCACCGCAATTGCGTATAATGAGAGGGAGAAAGAGAGAGAGAGAGAGAGAACGGGAGAGAAAGTCCAATTGACATGCCGGTGGTGGTGGTCGGGTTTAGAGAAGGGCAATTATAAAAATGAAACGGCGGTGGATGACTGCAAAAACAAACCTTAACCTGATATCAATAAATCCAAAAACACACACAAAAACTTATTCACAGCAGACAACAATGGTGCCTCATTATCGAGGCATCTGCTGACTGAAAAAAACGGACCAAAAAGAAGTGCCAATTACCGGCGGTGGCACCAATGAAACCACAGTACTGCTACTGCAAAAACAACAAAAAACCACCATCACCACCACTAGTGCAATGCACTGAACTGGACTACTCAGATCTTCAAAGTTCATCAGATAGCTACTGTTGTTGAGGTTGAGTCTGCCAGCCAACAGCCAACAGTCACAATCAAATGAGCCAGCAAAAGAGAGCGACAATTAAAGGTGGACACAGGACGAAGGATGAAATTCCGTTATGTAATGGGCAATGTGTCACATGCGTACAATTGCCGCCAATTAACCTCCAACAAGAGTGGTGGCAACATTGCAGCGTGGAAAAGAACAGCACAGGCTGTTTTGTTTTACTCTTTGACCATTTCACTGTCATCATCATCATCACCACTNAATTAACCTCCAACAAAAGTGGTGGCAACATTGCAGCGTGGAAAAGAACAACACAGGCTGTTTTGTTTTACTCTTTGACCATTTCACTGTCATCATCATCATCACCACCGTGGTCGTCGTCGTCTGGGAGCTGCTGGGACACAGTGTCTTTTCATAAATCATTACACACAAACACACACAGCCAACCATGGCCCAGGAAAACAAACGTTTTGTCACGTTTTGTAAAAAAACATCTTCAAAAGTAAAGTACTTGAAGTGACAAAAACTTCTAGTTGAAACTGAATGAGCATCAAAACTCAAAGTTAATGAAATCGTAGTCATTTAGACAGGCAGTCCTCTTTCTACCGGTCAGAAAAAAAACTCGCATGTCCTCGAATGTATATTTGTATTTAAATTAATCTTCAGTCTCGTGTACCGCAGCTCACCGTTGTATGTTAATGAACGGGGAACTGACTGACTTCTCTTTGCAGGACACGCCAAAGAAAATACTTAGTTGGCTTTCTTCTGCTGTTGGTTGAAATGGAAAACAGCAAAACCAAAACTGACAGCAAAGTTGGGCCCACATGAGAATTGCGTGTGCCAGTGCATTTCGAGAAACACTAGATGAAAGTTCAGAAAAAACAAACATGCAGACAAGAAGGCAACATCTTTGCATTTCCTTGTAGACATTTACTCTTGGGTGAATGTACAGTATATCTCAAGTACTCATATTTAAAGTGCAGTTTTGAATAAAATATAGACTGAAAAGGAAGGTAAATATTTAAGCAAAACTTTGAACTTGATCACAGAACAAAGCAAATTGAATTTCAATCTACTGAACTCATCCACTGCACTGAGCATGAGAATAGAAATTATCCAAACAAAGAAGACAAACAACAAACCTTATTAGCGTTAGAAAAAAGCAACAAAGCACAGCAACTTTGCACTAAAAAGTCCTCTTACGTAATAGTAGACAAGAAGAAGTGCATCAACAGGCAAAGTGTGTGAAGTTTCATCCAAATACTGCAGTTAGAAAAGAAGAAAAGCAGTCAAAGTAAAACAATCAAAGAACGGAGAATGACAAATTACTACAAAACAAATGAATAGTGGAACGCCTAGAAATTGCTGGTATAAAATGGACATTTAATTAGCTGTAGAAAAAAGAAGTTCGGGAAGAAAAGCATGAGACAGAGACAGAAACAGAGAGCACAGGACGAGCCGCCTAGTCAATAAATTGCCACCAATTGACA
>NW_016180833.1:0-6561 GCF_001687245.7 Rhagoletis zephyria | reverse complement strand
AATGTTGCTGCTGGTCTTGCCGCAAAATTAGTAGCTGTGTGTGTGTGTGGCTATGTGTGAGCGCGCCCGCATGCAATACAGCGGCTCTGCATCAAAAGTTTTATTTTTCGCCGGGCAGAAGTTTAAGACAAACTCGACGGCAAGAGTGCAATACATAATTGGTTGGTGTTTTGGCGCCATTGGCGGCAAATAAGTTAAATGTCTTGCCGTTCCTATTAAATGCTTGCGCTTGCAATGGAGCTGCAGCATCCGGTCGTCTCATTCATTCTCGAATTCCATATGTATGCTTCTCAACACTCCTCTTGTTACTAAATAATGTTGCCCCTTCAAATACTAAAGAGCAATAAAGTTTTGCCTTAATTCGTTTTGTTGGCTTTTGGGCCAAACTGCTTAGTATTCTGGGTTTGGTTTGGTTTGACTCATCGGCTAAGCTGCGCCTTTTCCTTATTTTCTAATTTCTTGCTGTGAACCTTGCATTTCATCTCTTTGAACTCTGCACTCTGCACATTACAGCTCGGTCGCTGGTTAAATTCAGTTTGCTTTTGATAACTAAAAGTTTGACCCATTCGCTGGCAAAGCAAATGTGCGGTTTGTATTCGAAGTTATTGCTGGTAATATTAATTGCTTTTCTTTGTTAGAGTTACTGTTCTTGTGGCTGTAGAAATTTGCAGGATTTTCTTATCCTGTGGTTTTAAAGAGAAAATCAAATAAGTTTCTCTAAGCCACATTTTTGTAGTCGCGTTTTTAGAGCTTATCTGAAACTAAAATCTATAGTTAAATAGAAATTGTTAACTATTTTCTCTATGACTATGTATACAAAAAAAAAAAACTTTTATTTAGGGAGAGGAGAATTTTTGAATTCGCAGCGCTGCAAAATTAAAACTGGTAGACGAGGGATCAGAGATTACAGATACATACTACCGCACAGTACCACCTGGGTTAGATCTCATTGGAAAAATTCATTTAACTTAATAAATAATTCCAATTTAGCTTCCTAAATAAGTGGCTACCCTATTCAAACACCTCGAAAATATTTAAGATCTTCAAACCAAAAACTTTTTATACCTCTTTCGTTTGACACCCATATTTTAATATTTCATATAACTTGTGTATAATTTAGTTAATTTCGACTTTTCAAAGAGGTGACAACCCTCTTAAAATATAAACTGAAAGCTTCTCCTCACCGAGGCGATCCCTTTAACAATGCTATTTTGATATTTCCTCTAATGTATGTATAATTTAATTAAACTCTACTTTAAAAACAGGTGGCAACCATCTTTGGAATATAGTCACAAATTTGCTCCTCGCCGAAGCGATCCCTTTAACACATACATTTTGCTATTTCCTATAACTTGTGTATAATTTAATGTAATTCCACTTTTCAAACAGGCGGCAACCCTCTCCAAAATATATCTATGAACCTTCTCCCTGCCGAGACGGACCGTTTGAAACCCCAATTTTAATATATCGTAGAACTTGGCTATAATTGAATTTAATTCGCCTTTTCAAACAGGTGGCAATCCCCTTCTGAATATAGCTAAAACCTGTTTGGTCTCATATATGAACATGTACTTTTGGATATACAGTTACATATAAATATTCATATTTTTTGAATGCATTCCTTACCTTTCAAACGCAAAGGTTTTTCCGCCGTAAGCTCAACAATTTAATAACAACATATTTTCTTGATAGCGATAAAAATGTATTATTTATGCGCCATTTGACTTTTCATTTCCTATTTAGTGCACAGAAACCGTAACAAACAATACCACAGCATTATCATCGCCATCCACAAGCTGCCAGCCAGCGTTCCCTCCAGACGCGTCACTTAGCTGCTTTAATTAATTACCTTCATCTCCGATACGGCAGCGTGTGCAATCACCTAATGTGCCATTTCGCTATTCTCTGCCTCAGATGTGTGGGCGACAAAGAGAGCTGTGGTGGTGGTGGTGGACGCGCACCGAGGTGGGTCAAGGTGAGCCGCCTGTTTGTGCAGGCATGCTCTGCTCAATAGAAGTTAGGAACAATTAGCGAGAAATTATTAATCATAGAAATGACACATGAGCTTTGGGAAGGTAAAAGTGTAAGCCAAGAAGGCAGGGATTGGTAGAAAACAAAAGAAGAAAATGATGTAAGCTGCATTACAATGTCAGCGAGTGGGTCTCTGCTGAAATTATAAAAATTTGCCATGCATTTTTTTATAGGGTTTATGTGTGCCTGTGAAATTTGTAATATTTCAATGGGACATTGAAAGCTCGTGCATGTGAATATGTATGTATGTATTTGAAAGGTATAAACGCTGTTACCGCTGTCATTTCAACTACTTTCGCTATGCTCTGCAACATTCTTTTCAATTTATTTCTGACCAAAAAACACTTCAATTGAGAAGTTTGAAAATACGTACAGATTTATTTAATTAAAGGAAAAAATTCGTAAAATATGATAGCACTTTTCTAATCACCTGTTAATAAGCAACATGCTTTTTCATGCCCATTAGAAAAATGTCTCAACACTTTTAGTAACAGAAATATTTGGTGCTTACACTTTTCCCGCCATTCACTTGGCCGCCATTCTTCAAGTAGTCAAATGTATTTTAAAAGTCTCTAAGTTCTATGTTAAGGTCGAAATAATAATGCTGATTTGGGAGCTAAATTTGAGTGAGTCCTTTAATTGCATCTAAGCGGAGTTGTTTTAAACCTTTGGAATTGCAAATTATGCTTCAACTGGAAAATTATAGAGTAAAATATATTAATTTAAATGAAAGTTATCGCCCGATAATTTTTAGTTCCCATGGACAAAATTCAGTTATGTTTAAAATTTGTTCCCTGTTAAAGTAAAAATTTTTGTAATTTTTTTCATAAAAAAAAATCTGTAACGATAATGTAAAATTTTCACTAAGTACTATGCTTATCGAAACATTATTGTGGTAAACCAGTGTAACCAATCCCATAAGTGGTATATGCAGTCTTGGACTGCCTTAAAGGCCCCCTGAGACTTCAATGATTAAAATTGTCACCTATATGCCGAAAATGGCTTCGATAGCATACATGAGTGCAATAGCTATTTACAAACTATTAGGGACCCAGCCAGAGGCCACTGTGATTGGCATTATCGAACTAGTTTGGATGAATTTGGAAGGCTACATTTTGTAGGCTGTCTTAGATCCAGCTTGGCTTTCACCACAGATAATGCATCCTACCTCTCGATGAATTTCCCAGCATATAGACCATATAGTTGATGAGTGCATCTCTATTAACTTCAATATAGACACCAAAAAGTGATTCAGCTTATGATTCGAAACTATCAGTAAGACTAGGATTTCTGGGACATTTTTCTACTTCTAGATAATGTAGATGTGGGTATATAATGGTGGTCCACAATGCATGTGAAAAAGTAAAATCCGATTTTGCCTCCAGGAATTCTCTTTATCGAAAATATATAGCCTTTTTTTATTTCGAAAACAACAAAAAAAAAATAGAGGATGTTCCAAGCGCTTTAAGTTTCTGCATATAATGTATTTTCTACCGGAACAAATCAATGGGCCTTATGCATAAAAAGTGAGCTTAAGCTCAGACTCAATTTTTGCACTGAAAGGGTGAGCTCAAGCTCAAGAATGTGTATTGAAAAACGAGTCAGAGCTTAAGCTCACTTTTTATGCATGAGGCCCAATGTCTCGTGGAAAAGGTAGATAATTTTTAAAAATCAACATTTTTCGAAACTTTGTTTCTCTTGAGGAGACTTAAAATAATAATACCCAATGTAAAATGCCATTTTTTAATACGAATGAATTTATTTATTTTTTTTTGGTGTTTTAGAGCATTGAATTTACGATTTTCCTTATTTTTAGACCACCCTAATGTATATGCATTCCAACTTTTTATTGTTCCATTGCTGCTTTTTCTTTTTTTTTGGTTCCCCGTGTCGTATGAGTGATGTCTTTGAAACTCAAATATCCAACTTGATTTAATATCACTTGTAGGTGCTTACCTTTGGCGCCCTCTTACATACATACATACATTTGTATACAATATACTGAATACATATACATATGTATATATAAACACGTGTATATTTGTATACCTACATACATATCCATGGTGTGTAAGCATACCAGAAGTGCTGTGTAAATCAACATTATCTATTAACAAATGTATTCGCTCTGTACTCAGCTGGTGTATATACAATCATTTGTCAAAGGTGAGTTAGTCGCCTGCGCATTTTTCGGTGAGAAATCTGCTACCCTTTGTTTTTTATTCATTTCAGTAAATTATGTTATTGTTTGTTTGTCATAAAAGCAGCTTAAAATAAATTTTTCATATTGTATTTATCTTCCGTTCTATGCGGAGGCCTTATGAAGGCAATGACACCTGGTGCCGTTCTGCTGCTTCGTTTGCTACCATGCCACCATCTGTTTAAGTTGATTTTTAAACGAAATATTATGTGCCTGAGTATGCTGTTTAAATTTTCATGCCAAAGCTGAGGAAGTTTTCTTCATTGCTCTAAGTTGCCTGACGACATCAAATAGCTTGAATTTCCTACCGCCAGCGGCGGAAATTCAATTGCGCTGAGTTTTTATTTTTGTTGCACTCATTTCAATTTGTGCTTGTTTTATGTTTATGAAAAACATGCAAATATTCTTGGTGTATTTGCAAACTTATTAGATGATATCGTAGAAAATTTAATAAAATCGCCTTGGCCAGATGTTGTTTTGGGCGATTGAGAATGCCGCATTGGTGGTTGACAAAAAAAAAAAAAAGAAAAATTCAAATTACTTCATTAAAATTTCAAAAACGCAAATGTTGCGTGAAGAAAATCTGTTATGAGCTGCAGTAACATACATATTGGGTATATGTATGCCAACTCTCACCCTGACCTTATTGAGTTTAACTTTCATCCACAAAAAAAAAAAAGATAAAGAAAAATTGCATACAAGCAATTAGCGCTACACTCTCGAATAATTACAAGGCCAACGTTCACTGTGCCGCTGAACGTTGTGATGAAATTGCGCCTCGAAATTTCCACTGCCTCCTCCACATCAACATTCGATAGCGATATGAAAGTTGCGCCATAGTTGGCTGCAAAGTCGATGTCCAATTCATATCCTTCAAATCTAATAACCATTCAATAAAATCTCACTCGTTTTTTACTGCTTGTATTTGCTTGAAAACTTTCTCATTGAAATCGGCTGAAAAGTTATCACCAAGCACTTTCTCAATTTATGCCGCAAAAGTGCAGAAAACGCATATAAATTACACTTATCGATGAATCAAATGTGGTTAGCGGTCTTAGTATTCATTTATTTTTATTTTTTTAGTTTTTGCATTTTCTTTCTTATTTGCGCTTGGCTGGGTGGTTGGCTGGCATTGCACGCTGAACGTTGGCAAAGAACATGCAGCGTCCAATAACCCACTGCGAGTGATTGAAAATCTCAGATATCGCATCTATGAATATGAATTTTCGTAGACGCGTCGTCCAATTTCACTGCGGGATGGGCAAATGCAGGACGATTCGTTTGCGCAAAAATTTCCTGTGCAGCCATTTGAAGAGAGCATTGAAAACGTGCATTTAATTTCGTTCGATAGCAATGAATGCGATGACAGCCAAGAGGAAATTGAAGTGCGAAATTGTTTTGGTGAGTGGTTTGATTATAACGCCGATATGTTGGTCTGTCGCTGACTTTGACTAAAGGAAAAATGAGTGTGCGCACTTTCTTAAATGTACATAAACTAGTGCCTGCATTGCCAAACAATTGCTAAATTTATGCAATGTATTTTTGTATGCAAAGAGGGTTTTGTAAGTGAAAATTACTAACCGAAAGGATTGATTGAAATGATAAACTCTGAAAGGGCTACTTCTGGATTAATACCATGTCAACCGATTATTCTTTTTGCATCGGAAAGGTCGTGTCTCAGAGGTGGTCCCATACAAATCTGGTTTAGATCCGATTATTAGATCATGACATATATATATATATATTTTTTTTTTTTAAGTCGTTTTTATTTTGCTAAAAATTACTTGTTTTTGTGAAATTTTCAAGACTTTTTAACGATTTTTCGTGACGGTTTAGAAATTTTTTTTGTACTTCGAGATTACTCGTGTTTAGTTTTTCAATATCTCACGATCTTTCGGGACTTATCGGTATTTTTTTTTTTTTGGATCCATTGGGGGTTTTTCGGGAATTTTTATATCCAATTTTTTTTTTGAGGTTTTCAGGAGTCTTCATGATTTATTTGTCGAGATCTTTCGTTTTTTGGAGGGGTTTTAAGTTTTTTCTGGATATCTCGAGAATTTTTGGAATTATTTCGCATTATTTTCCGGATTTCTCGTAACTTCTAGAGCTTTTTACGAGACCTTAACTTAACTTAACTTGCTTTCGTTGTGAACAGTTAATCTGCTATCAAACGCTTGGCTCGGTAACGCCTAACTCAATATGCATTTAGGAGTGCAGAATATCCTTACACCTCTTACAACAACTGAAGATGAAGTCGTAAGATGTGTTCTTGGGGTATGCTCATTGGCCAAGCTGTTCGATAGCATCATTCATTCTAAACTTTACCTTCA
>NW_016180832.1:3069-6562 GCF_001687245.7 Rhagoletis zephyria | reverse complement strand
AGAGCTACCGATCTGAGTGTTTTGCCGTGCAGGAATACCTTAAGGGTATAGTGGTGTACCTAGGAAAACGTTAATTTGCCTGTTTTTTAATTAATTTGTAAGTGAAAATTTTTTGAGTTTTTTGTCTCTTTAAACTTTCTGACAAACATTTTTCAGATACTTTTCCGGATCGTTTCGTTCTACACACATATTGTGCATTACTTTGTCAAATTCCAGCATATGGTCGTTTAATGTGTGATTTCCCAGCACCCATAAAGTTGCCTGCTCACTGTAGAGGCAACCTGCATAGTTGTTAGAGCTGAAAAATGGTACAATCAATATTTTCTGGAACAAGTTTTGCCGTACACCTTTTGCCAAAAAGTAATGAATTTTTTGTGTGCTCTCCATAGTGATTCCATTAAAAAGGTAGTTAAAAAGGTAGTTGGTGTACGTTACATGTTCAAATGGTTTTTTTGTTTGTCCAGAGCCAACATACGCCAGGTTTGATTTTAACACCTGGTACTCTGATAAAATTAAGATTTTGTGGAAATTTAAATTTCACTGCACCCGTTTTAATTTGGCAATAATTTTCTCTACTCTGGTGTTCCCGATATCATCTCTGCCGACCGAAAACTGCAGTTCAAATCACAACTTTCCGCAAACCTCACCAAATCTCTCGGAATTCATATAATTCAAACGGCAGCTTACAATCTACAAGCGATTCCACCGTCAACTCAAAAATTCTCTACGGGCTACATCGTCAGATAATACATAGAACCACGACTTGCCTCTGGTACTCCTCAGCATTCGTTCCGTCATCAAATCGGACATTGGCCACTAACCAGCAGAACTCGTCTACGATGACAACCTCCGCCTGCCAGCAGACATCATTCCCCCGGTCGAGGATCATGTTTCCTAAACGGAGCATGTAAAAGCATTAAAAGACAAACTAGACAAGCAGAAGCCGTCACCGACCAAAATAAAAATCAGGCAACCAGCACAGATACCCAAAGACCTGTTCACTGATGATTATGTACGCAAGGCTGTTGCTGAGGGGAAGGGTCTGTTGCTGCAGCTGCTACAAGTAGTGCACTGAATGCGGGCTTTACTGCGGATGGCGCCACCCCTTAGACACAATGGCGCAATGGCCTGGGCGCCTTACTGTTCTGCCTGGTGCTTGTTGAGGGGGGTTCATCCGGTGGGTGAAATGGCTTCTGTTGGCGGTGGAGGTGGTGGTCGGTAGCCACCACAAATGGTTATAATGGTCGTGCATGCAGCAGGAGGTAAAGTTGGGTGAAAAAGAAGTTGAAGTGCAGTAGTGCCCTCGAGTGGAGGCACAACTCCCCCCGCCATGGTAGCTTAGCGGCTGCGCGGTGGTCGTGCTGCTGCCGGCACTTCCGGCATTGCATAAAGAGAAAAACTTTCCCAAATATTAAGACGATTTGAGATTTTTTGGCATTTTCTTATATACAATTGAGAAAACATGGCAATATCTCAAATTAAGTGAAAATTTTGGAAAATTTTTCTNAGAATTCTCAGCTCAATCCTGCCTCACCCACTCTCCACCAGTCACCATGAACAGTGTTTCAGCAGAGTCCACCGCTCAACACTGCACCACTCGATCTCCGCCAGTTACCATGAACAGTTCTTCATCAGAGTCCGCCGCTCAATCCTGACTCACCCACTCTCCACCAATCACCATGAACAGTGCTTCAGAAAAGTCCGCCGCTCAACCCTGCTTCACCCACTCTCTACCAGTCTCCATGAACAGTGCTTCAGAAAAGTCCGCCGCTCAACACTGCACCACTCGATCTCCGCCAGTCACCATGAACAGTTCTTCACCAGAATTCTCAGCTCAATCCTGCCTCACCCACTCTCCACCAGTCACCATGAACAGTGTTTCAGCAAAATCCACCGCTCGTCCCTTCTTCACTTGATCTCCACCTGCTACCAGCAACTGTCCTTCACCAGAACCCGCCGCTCGTCTCTGCCTCACTCGATCTCCACCAGTCACCAGCGACTGTCCTTCACTAGAACCTTCGTCCCTGACTCACTCACTCTCCACCAGTTACCAGCGACTGTCCTTTGCTAGAATCCTCGTCCTTGCGTCACTCACTCTCCACCAGTCTCCATGAACAGTGCTTCAACTGAACCAGCCGCTCAACCCTGCGCCATCAACTCTCCACCAGCCACAATGAACAGTACTTTACCAGAACCCGCCATTCAATTCGTTGACATCCCGTTATCACCAGATTCTTCGGTCCCTGATTTAAATCTCAAGGTGCCCGAAAACGATGCTGCTTCATCAACAGGAAGCAACAAACTGTTCCGTGCTCCGAATCGACGATTCGAGAGCTGATGGCATGCGGTACGATGTGCCGATCAAGATCTGGTGAAGAAGGCCCTGGCAATTCTTGCCGCAGTTGTCCTTGGCAGCGTGCTCGTCTGCCTGGTGTTTTTCATCTCTACCGGTGCATCGAGTGAGGGTCAGGAGAATAACAAGACCGGTAAGATGAGCCACGGTGAACTTGTAGCAGTACACTAACTGGCGGTTTGTTTTCCCTTCACAGCCCAACTCAAACATGCATTTCTGGAGAAGGCGCTCAGCGTCCTGGGAAGTGGCCAGGGCGTTGAGATTGTCTTGTGCAAAGATTACTGTTCCCCTCTGCTGGCGTATGAGACAAAACAGATGAACCAGGACTGCGGCTGGCCAAAGATTCCCATCAACATCATCATCAAACATGAACAGCGACGACTTTCCAGCCGTGAAAGACTGCAAAGTTGCCGCTGATCCAACCCACCTCTCTGACGCACAACTCGCTGAAATGATCAACAAGCGCAGACAGTTTCGTCCCGCCATCACCAAATACCTCAAAAAGATCCTCCGCTCAGGTCACCGATCAGACCCGAAGACGGTCAAAGACATCGACGCCATGAGCGAGTGACTCGAAAACTACGATGAGACCATTGGCGACGAGGACAACAGCTACAACAGCAAGCTCGGCAAAATCAGCGCCCGGTTCAAGGCAGACACAGCGGCAACCATCAGCGCCCAGTCAACAAACTCGCCGGCGCCATCCGAAGTCCCAAGCCAGTCTCTACCAACTCTTCATCCTTTTCCATCTCAATTCTTCACGCCCTTAGTGGCTTCTTCATTTTTCCAAAACGCAGTATCAATTCCTCCTTATTTAAAGTTACTGATTTCTTCTTTCAGCAGCCTTGGTGCAACCAGCGCCTCTAGCGGGGTGCTCGGATTTCCGGCAGCGCAGCATGGCCTGCCTAGCACAAGCGGCTCCCAGATGACGCCCACTCTCACTCAATCAACCAGCAGTGCGACCGTATCGGCTCCAGTACTGACGGCCACTGCAACCTTAACATCAACAGGAGCATCTCCTCCTCCTCCAATCTTCACAACCAGCGTCAACAACCCAATCTCATCTACCGGAGCTGGCCACCCGACGACGCTGCTGCCGCCACTCTACCAAGCGCCACCAGTGTTTGCCCGACCAAACGA
>NW_016180832.1:0-2996 GCF_001687245.7 Rhagoletis zephyria | reverse complement strand
ACGACACCTTCGGCGACTACTCCCGCTTCGGAACGGCGTTAATCGCCAAGTACTTCAACAACTCGTGTTACACGCCCGCAAACCATGGTGATTCTCACAAAAATCGTGAAGCGATTAAGGCAGAGTATCGACTTTTTGTCTATCGCTCTCCGTCATTCACCATGGACAGTCTTTCACCAGAGTACACTGCTCAACACTTCATCACTCGCTCTCTGTCAGTCACCATGGACAGTACTTCATCAGAGTCCACTGCTCAACACTTTGACAACCCGTTATCACCCGCTATTTTTGTTCCGGATTTAAATTTTCAAACGCTCAAATACGATGCTGCCTCATCCAATCATTCACCTAAAAGCGACATACTGTTCAAGGCTCCAAATCGACGATTTGCGAGTCAATGGCATAAGGTACGATAGGCTGATCTAGATCTGGTGAAGAAGGTCATGGTGATTCTCGCTACTGTTGTCCTTGGCAGTGTGCTGGTCTGCTTTGCTTATTACCCCTCCACCGGTACTTCGAGTGACGATGGCGGACAGGAGACCGACAACACCGGTAAGATGAGCCACGATGAACTTGTAGCAGTACATTAAGTGACCGTTTGTTTTCCCTTCACAGCTCACCTCAATCGATCACTGCTGGAAAAAACGCTCAGCGTCTTGGGAAGTGGCCAGGGCGTGGAAATTGTCTCGTGCAAAGATTACTGTTCCCTTCTGTTGGCATATGATGTCGAAATTATCATCAACCATCTGTTTCAAACCTATTGCTCAGCTGATACTGACAGGGTCAACTACTGGGAGTTGACGAAGATTGTGGGCAGCACCGGAGAAGTGCGACTGGTTTAACCTGACGGCAGTCAGTACTGCCTTGGTACTCTTGAAGATGATTTCAATGACTGGCAGACGATCAAGGAGTGCAACTCAAGCACCAGATATACCCTGTCAGTTGAAGCTGTCATCAGGAAGAAGCGGCGAGTATATTTTGCTCTGCGCAGCGCCGCCAACAGTAGCCAGTGCATCGGTAAGTACCACGGTAGCCATGGTTGAGATGTGATTCTACTACTACTACTACTACTACTACTACTACTACTAATATCTCCCTACTCCTGCAGGGTTGAGTTAGGTGAAGAAGAAACTGGTCTTTCAGCTAAAGGAATGCAAAGAAACAAGCAAGGAGCTGTTCTTTCTCCGACCCGGCAAGGCTTACATCGTTTCGGCTAGCGCAAAAAGGGTGCCGGCCCCCGCTCGTGTCAGGCAGTTTGCTAGCCTGCGGTAATGTTGAGTCTTTGACTNCGTCCCTGTGTGTGGGGGTGGGAGTGGTACCAGCTGTGCTGGTGGATCAGCCGCCTGGTGGACTTGAAGCGGAGCCGCTCTTGAACTTCTCAAACTCATTGCTGTAGTCAATGGGTCGGAGAAAGAATAGCTGCTTGTTTGCTCCCCAGTATTCCTCCAGCTGAAAGACCAGCTTCTTCACCTTATTCAACCCTGCAGCGGTAAGGAGATATTAGTAGTAGTAGGATCACACCTCAACCATGGTTACCGTGGTACTTACCGATGCACTGGCTGCGGTTGCCGGCGCTGCGCAGAGCAAAATATACTCGCCGCTTCTTCCTGATGACAGCTTCAACGGTTAGAGTATATCTGGTGCTTGAACTGCACCGCCTTGATCGTCTGCCATCTGTCATTGAATTCATCTTCAAGAGTACCAAGGCAGTACTGACTGCCGTCAGACTGAACCAGTTGCAATTCCCCGGTGCTGCCTTTAACATTCGCCATCTGCCAGAAGTTGACTCTGATAGTCTCCGCTGAGCAATAGGTTTGAAGCGGCTGGTTGATGATCATTTTGACATCATATTCCAACAGTGGAGAGCAGAAGTCCCTGCAAGAGACAATCTCAACGCCCTGGCCATTTCCCAGGACGCTGAGCGCTTTCTTCAGCAATGCATCTTTGAGCTGGTCTGTGAAGGGAAAACAAACGGAAAGTTAGTGTACTGCTACAAGTTCAACGTGGCTCATCTTACCGGTCTTGTTTGTCTCATGTCCGCCATCGTCACTCGATGCACCGGTGGAGAGGTAATAGGCCAAGCTGACCAGCACTCTTCCAAGGACAGCAGCAGCCAGAACCGCCATGACTTTCTTTACCAGTTCTTGATCAGCCTATCGTACCGCATGCCATTGACTCGAAAATCGTCGATTCGGAGCACGGAACAGTTTGTTGCTTTCAGCTGAATGATTGGATGCAACATCATTGTCTTTGGGCACCTGGAGATTTAAATCCGGAACCGAAGAAGCTGGTGATAACGGGATGTCAACGTATTGAGCGGCGGGTTTTAGTGAAGCACTGTCGGTGGTGGCTGGCGGTGAGTGAGTTACAATGGGATGGGCGGACACAGACTCCTCACACACATACACAGGCGCGTAGCTGGCCCTCATTCAAGACACACACACCCACCCTTACTCCTTCATTTTTATTTGTGTTTAAATATATTTGTTTTTGTTTTGTAGTGGAAAAAAGTGGTGAAAACAAGGTTTTAGAATATATCAGTACGTTGACGTGTCATGGTGGGCCCTGGCCACGGTATGTCATTGTGATGACTTATCAGAGTAGTGGTTCAAGTGGAGGCGGCAATTGAGGTAGAATAAAACCTTGGAAACATTCTGCCAAAAACAGAATTAAAAAAGTGCTGTAATTCTTGTGATATTGTTGATTGAAAATAAACTTGACTTTTTTATGTTTTACTATTATAAAAATGCGTTGTTAAACTTTTTTTGTTTTTTAACACGCCCACACAAAAGAATAAAACTCAAGAAACATTCTGGCAAAAACAGAATCTAAAAAAGTGCAGTAGATCTTGAGGTATCGAAGATTTAAGGTTCAGGGAGTTTTTTTTGTTTTTTGAGAAAAGTGCCGCCTTGCCACCAATCACGTCTTCTGCGATCGCCCCTTTATTCCGCTGGTGCGCTCTGTCGGTGGCAGTCGGCGACTGGCCGCCTCTCTGT
>NW_016180831.1:0-6562 GCF_001687245.7 Rhagoletis zephyria | reverse complement strand
TGCCAAGCATGAAGGTGGTGATGCCGAAGCGGGTAGTGGTGCTGCTGCTAGTTTGGCACGTCGAAACAGCGTACGCGCTCGTGCTAATATGTTTCAGCAGCTGCAGGAGAAGACTAGGGGCACAGAGGCGGCAGCGGCAGCAGCGGCAGCAGCAGCAGCAGCGTCAGCGACAGCTGCCACGGCGCTTAGTCGTGAAGAGCAGCGAACTTCACCACGACGGGGTAAGTGAAATGAAGAAAATTGTTCTTAGTTTTTCATATTACTTGAATTGACTATCTGAAAATCCAAAATATACAAAGTTTATTTAGGCGACTACTAACATCTAGTGCCTAAATGCATACTAAACGCACAAAAAATTTGCAGAATTTCTTTTATGAAATTTATGAAATTTTTGTGTAAGCACTTCTCAAGTGTCATATAACAACACTTATGTATTAAAGTATCTAATAAATTGATGGCACCTCAAATCTGGTTCAGCCTGACTTGAGGCATCCCGGAGTGCATTGCGTACTCTGCTTTACTTAAAATCCTACCCATCAGTTTTTTATTGAAAAGATTTTTTTTATTTTTATTGTACATGAAACCTGGTACTCTCCTCTCACTGAGTCAGTTCAAGTTAGGTAGTAGGCCTATTGGTTTCTCTGCTCTTAATTTCTCTGGCCGCTTTTTTTAAGCTAAGAAACGCCTATGAAGCAAATTGTTGGATTACAAATTGTTAGGTCAGGATCCTTTAGTGAAATACCTATGGAATAGCTTTAAGCAATAAAAAAAATATGTCTTTGATATACAAATCGGGTGATCTTCGTTTTAGGTTAGGTAGGCTCGCTAGCGTACCAGATAAACTACGACGACATTAGGCAGCTAATCACTGAGCATCAGGAGCAATGTCCTCTTGGCATCTGGAACACCCTGAAAGCCTGCTCCCATGATGCTAATCCATGCTGTTCCACTGTCTCCTCTTTAATCCTGTATCTCCTACAGAGTCACTTTAAAAGCATGCGATGCCAGCAGACGAATATTGAGTTAGATACTCACCACTAGCCTGGCGTCCTACTTATTGAAAGATAGGAGAAACTACGTGAGCTTTATGTCGTACGCTGTGCCCATAATCCAGGACACTTTGCAGCCTTGTCTTTTGGTTCACATGTTCTGCTCATTCCGGATCATGGAGATAGGTCCAACTTCCATTCATCGCTTGGAGGGAAATCGGCACTTCCTCTATCGGCATAGTTTTCGACAGGGCGCCTTCTTTGACAAGCATGTCCGCCTCCTCATTGGCCGCGACGCCGTTGTGCCGCGGCACCCAGTACAGATGTATCAGTATGTAGCAAATGCAGAGCTGATCTGCACTCCACCACACTTCTTGAGAAAGTGCTGCGCGATAGGAGCGCCTTTATCGAGGTGTTACTGTCAATGTTTATTTTTTATGCTGACTACACACGGGGCCATCGTTGAAGCAACGTTTTGAAGCAACATGTTTTTCTTGTTCAATACACACAAGGCAACCGTAGAGGCAACTATTGCGACAACCACAGTAGTGTGTGCTGTGTTATGAAATGAGCATACGAAAGAAAATTTTGTTTTCTACCAAAACACCTTTTCAGCCCACTTGTTTTCAGCGAACTAAGGCAGTGAACTCAATACACAACGATACATACGAGGCAACCGATACGGCAACCAATACAAAATATCAAAATATTTTAATTTTCGAGCAACGGTTGCGGCAACACGAATTTATATGTATGAGAAACAATGCTACACACGAGGCAACGGTCGAAGCAACATGCCCTGGTAGCATCAACGCTTGCCTCGTGTGTAGTCAGCATTAGGTTTACTGTTAAGTAGCTCCACGGCTTTCGACTTCCGCCCCTACGCCTTTCTCCATCATCGACCCGTCTGTGCACTGCTCATGCCCGCGGGCTTTATTGCCTTTTATTGGTGGGTGCTATTTCCCCTACGAAATGGGCTTTATTTATTTTTTATTTTTTGAAATAAATCCCATGGGCGTTATTTCCGCGGGCCTTATTGCACTCCACCGTGTAAAATTCTGCCGTTTGTGTAGTTCTAGATGCTCCTGTCAGTCCGATCATTGATAGCCTGAATACAATTTCTATTCTTTTAAGAAAGATTTTCTTGTCCATCTCTCTCCACCAAACCAATACGCGATAATCCCCAGGTGAAGCGCAGCCCCTGAGGCCTTCTTAGCCCAGTCATATGCCTATTTGCCGCGCGAACACTCTTAATCTCAGGGTTTAACTTAGGAATATCGAAGAATACTTTAATAAAGTTTCCTACAAAAAATGTATGATAACTAAATATTTCACTATCAAAACACATATGAACAAATGCCTGCCTGTACGCACCTTTTTTCTCACACTCGAAAATGTCTTCATCCCTCACCCTCCGCGTGTACCTTAAACTTTTCTTCCCATCATTAAAAAAGTTGTTAAAGAAAAGTTGTAATTTGGCGCAACACAATACATAGTAGCATACAGTTTACCTTACTGCCAATTTATGACCCACATTATTACCAGATATACATTCTGTGTGTGGATGTATATACAAACATACATATGTACATAAACTCTGACGTAATTCAGTACATCACGTACTCGTAAATATACATTAGGGTGGCGCTTAAACGTAGGAAGCAAAAATTTTCATCAGATTTCCTAAGCTAAGGGACCAAAATTTGTATGTAATATCTTCGACTTTAGTAGCATCGATTTTGGGTATTAAATGAAAAAAATATTTTTAATTTTTTGAGGCTCCATGGAGCATCTGGCCTTTTAGCCCATGTTGCGACACGCCTTAACCGTCTCCACTCGGGGCCAAAATTTGTATGTGATATCTGTAATCGTGGTATTACCGATTGAAGGGGGACCACCCTAATATATACACTTGTATGTATGTATTTACAAACAATTATGCGCATTTCTACATTTCCAAAGAAATACAAATATTGTACAAAAACCGGCGAAACTTGATGGCTGCCAGCGCAACAGGTTCTACAATCTACATAGTGTCTTAATTATCTTACTGGACGGTAACGAGGTATTAGAAGTGTAGAGTTACAAAAAAAATGGTAGAAATCGTGGCAACCATTAAAGCTTTTGTTCTGCATAGTATGTCATAAGGTTTCACTATTTATACGTTGAAAAGAAGAGGGGATAACAGCAGTATGAACCTATTTAGGTATGGGCACATGTAGATATGTATTTTTGTATTTAAATAATTGCTTTAAATAATGTTGGGGCTAGCAGAGTAATAAATATTTATGCCTACACACTTTTTCAAACAACCTAGTTTAGATCAGTTTAAGCTACTTAGATGGCTTGTCAAGCGTGCAGTCGGCACATTTTGATGCTCAGGAGGAGATTTCCTCAAGAACCAATACCTACATGTCTTTAAATGATTCCGAACTTTTGGCGAATATAGACATTCCTTCTAGTGAGATCGTAGACTCCGTATACTCCATTCATCAGTCGATGGCAAGAAAGATCTTTAGACTCTGCATGTGTGAAGATCTTTCGACCTGTCATTAGTAGCTGTGTACTCTGACCTTCTCCTCGATTTGTGCGGACTGAATAATCAAAGGGGTTGTATGGCTGAACTCAGTTCCCACAGTTCTCTCGCACTCGTCTGTATTCTAATTGCTTGAGACGCCACCATGCAGCGGGACCCAAATTGGTAGGGGTTGCCTAATAAATTGTAGTAATTTATTCACTGCCTACCTAAGGGGGGGAATTTCTTGAACAAGCCGAGTTTTAAGGGTTATTTGTCTTATAGAGGTTGCTCTTTTCGACAGCGTGGGTGTATGATATTTTTGGAACTAGAAATTTATACGCTTTGCTTAAAGTTACGTGGTACATATTTCTAGGCTCCGTATTTTACATACAAGTCCGCAGTCTACTGATTACACATTGCAGCTATTACTTTTCCGTGTAGTGTATTTTTAGGCCCCACTGCTTTTCATTTGGAGAATTTTGGCATCTCGTTTCATAGGTTATATAAAAAAAATTTATTTTGAAAAAATTCTAAACAAAAAAATGCAGAATTTTGAAATCTAATAAATAGTAAAAGCAAAAACTTATTACATTTTTGGCTAAGTGTTTCTATAACCAACTCTATTGATCTTAAAAGATCACCGTTGTTTTTTTTTTAAGATATGAGTTTTGGAACTTTGAAAAGAAACGTTTTTTTGCAAACTATATTTAAAATACATTTAAATTAAATAAAAGAAAATTTTTAGCATAACTTTGTTTAGAGTTTGCAAAAAAAAAGTTCAAAGTTCAAAATTGTACATATGTCCTTGAAAAAAACCACCGCGAAATTTTTAGGGTCTCTTAAGACGGTGTTTTTATTTTCTTCCATCCAAAAAAAAAAAAAAACTGTCGAATATACTACAACGAGATTTTTTGGCAACTTTAAACTTGCACTTTGTTACACTAAAATAAAAAATATGTTTAGAAAGTTTCTACCTAGTTTGCAATTTTATTGAATTTTTCTCAGTTTTGCACAAAGTTTAGGGACTTTATTTTTATATTTTTTGTTATAGTACGAACTATATTTTTTTATAATAAATTAGCGAAAAGAAATTAAAATAAACAACTTTACATACATTGCGAAAAATTCTCTGTGCCAATACTTTAGTTGATTACTATATATATTTTTTTCTTTATAGCCCTAAATATCAGCTTTACAACCGTTTTTGTAAATACAATAGTTTTTGAGATATTCAAAAAATAAACTTGCCTAATCCCGGATATTGTGAAATTAATTTTTTTCCTTCATTATATTTATGATAAAATAAAGTTCTGACGAAAATTCATCCAAATAAGAAAAAGTTGTTCCCAACCATTGGTCGATGTGGCATGGTTTGACCCACATTAGGGTGGTCCAAAAAAAAAAGTGATGTCGGGATTTTAATGCTCTCACCCCCTAGGATTGTTCCATACCGAAAAAGTTGAACCCCTGTTAGTTTTGCAAAAAAAATATTTAGAGGTCCCTCAAAGCGCTCAAAGTTTCCATGTATTTTATATGGGGAGAAAATTTTTTCTTTTGAAATGGTATAAAATTGTTGAAAATTGATATTATTCGATCGGAAAGCTTTGTTTCTCTTCGGGAGACTTTCAACACATAATACCGAATTGTTTATTTAACTAGTTTTTTACATTAACTATTTTTGTAGGGGCCCCTAAAAACTACAAAAAATGCCCATAAAAATCGCTGGTATTTAAAAATGGTAAAATAAAAATTTGGTTATTATTTTTTTTAGACTCCTGAAGAGAAACAAAGTTTTCCGATCGAAAAATATTGATTTTCAAGAATTCCATACCATTTCTACGAAAAATATTTTTTTCCCATACAAAATACATGGAAAATTTGGAGCGCTTTGAGCGAACTCTTAATATTTTTTTGATTTCAATATAACAGCAAATAGGGGTATAATTTTTTTCGGTAAAGAACGATCCTAGGCGTTGAGAGCATTAAAATTCCGACTTTACTTTTTCACATGCATATTTGGACCACCCTAATGTACATGCATATGCATACTTTTTTGCTTGCAAACCAAATTACTTAGCTAAAACATCATTTATTTTTTAAACAATTTCATTGCAATTCAACGATTGCTCATTTTTTTCGTGCTTATCATTCCAGCACCGCGTCAGCTTTCGCCTACGCTTGCCGCGACAGCCACACCACCAATCAGCATATCCAACATTGGCGACAGCAGCGATGAGCCGAAAACGCCACAAAATCCACCCAGAACGGATGAGGAAATCGGTGAGTGTTATGCCAGAAAATTCGAAATGCGACGCAAGCAAAAACAACGCGTCCGTTTGCCATATCCTCCTTCTCCTCTGCATACGCACCAAATCAAACCCAAGCCCAAATCCAAATCCCATTGCGGCAAAGCAACCACCCTCCTTTCACAATATTCCCATCAATTTTGTCGACATCATCATCAACGTTTTAGCGTTTTGAATGCAGATTTTGTTGTTCGTTTATGTTCGATTTTAACACATTACATAATTCGTCGCCTAAATTCGAAACTATTTAAAATGTCAATGCGATAATTTGCATTTTGATTGAATGATTACTAAAATACGAGTACTTACATGCATATCTTTGTATTTATTTTTCCCCCTTTCATTTTGGAAATCCATAAATTACCAATTTATAAAATTATGCGCCAAAATATATTTTTAAGTAAAATTATTTATTTTAACTAAATGGAATGCAAATTTATAATTTTTTGAATTGATTCGACTTATTTTGCATTTATATACATATTTGTTTTTTTTTTTAAATAACATGGCACGTTGTTGTTGCGCATGCTATGTAAACATATATATATATATATATATATATAATATTTGTTGTTGTTGTTGTGTTTTCTACTATTTACTTATTTACTATTATCAACAGCCGCATACATACATATATATGTATCTACTAAGCTTCTAATACATACACATCCATACATAACTAATATGTACTACATAATACTTTTTTTTTATTATTTAAGCAATATTGCTCTGATTTCGCACAAACATAC
>NW_016180830.1:3217-6563 GCF_001687245.7 Rhagoletis zephyria | reverse complement strand
ATATCAGTATGCCCAAATACATATACATTTTTTGAGCTGAACGATGTATCATATAGCACTCTGCATAAATATGTTAAGCTTCCAAATATTTTGCTTTTTATATATGTACATATATGTATACAGCCCGCGACAAAACGATAGCACCTCAGCATTTCGAACAGTTTTGACTATTTATCTTTTGTTGGTTTAATGCTCATTTTTTTATATAAAAGTATAGCTCTTGATCAAACAAGTGCCATGTAAATCCAAATTTCAGACTTTGTAAGAAAATTATAAAATTTCCGCAAACTTTTAATTTCTATAATAATATGGAAAATATGGAAAAAAGTGCATAACACCGTCAGAAAAAAATTATCAAAAATTAATGCGATTTTTTAGCAACTTCTAGCGGTCACTTTTTTATACTACATTTCAATAAGCTATGCTATAAAACTGCATACCAAAAATTAATTTAGTGATTGTAATTAAAATGCTTGGAATTGGCATGAAAAGTGTGTGGAATTTTTTAAATTTTTGTACAAAGTTTTAAATATGCACTTATATGGTTTTTGTTAGATAAGGAGCTGAACTTTAATAAAAAAAATTATGAACCTTAAAAAAGGCGAAAGAAAAGTAGACAAAACTGGTAAAAATACTGATGTGCTATCTTTTGTCGCGGGCTGTAAACACATGAGTAATTTTCGCCAAAAAAGGAGTATTTTTAAAACAAAAGAAACTGTCGCCGAGGGCTTTCGTTTATTGAATGAAAATTCACTGTAGAACTTGTAGAGTATTTTAAAATACCGATCGTCACAACGACAACGTGCGTGCGTCGCCTTGGCCGATACCTGAATCTACCGACATCCATATCAACAGTTTTTCTGATTCGGCAGGACACATGCAGTACTGAGATTTATCTCAAATAAGAGAAAGTGTCTGAATAGCCGCTTGTCTATCTGAGAAGATATCCACCTGCGTTCTCGCGGACCAATCCCGCGTTTCATTTTTGATATGTTCGTAAAGACAATTAACTAAGTTCTTAAAGAACGGGACCCTTCCATGAGTCCAGTCTCTACTGTTTCGGAATTTGGTGCGTGGTTTTGTGGTGAACCCAGGTTTGCCCGAATGGACTTTCCTTCCAGAGTCTCAAGGCGCGCAGCCTGAGGGGGCTGTTAGCAGCTGGATTTTCGAACAAAATATTCCTATCGGTAATATATCAAGCAAAACGTTCAAAATATCCTTCCTATAAAAAGTCTGCTTATAAAAAAGCAACTACTGACCACTATGGGAAAGTATTCTCACAGATGGTCGTATGCTGATTTTCTTAGGATTTGAACTCCGATTAATTATACTATATTTTCCGGCCACGCAGTAAATTTAAGTTGACGCAGTTTTTACCGAACATTAAGAATCCATTCAAATATTTAAGTGTTCTTACCAAACATGCAACCATAAAAAAGCATTACAAATAAAGCAAGTCAAAATTTTTGGAAACTAACTAATTGGGAATTAGATTTCCTGACCAGTGTTGCCAGGTCATTGAAGTGAGAAATCGTCAGTTCGGTTTTCAGAAATCGTAATTTGCATGTAAAAATCGTTGACATACAAAAAATAGTAATAAACAGAACCAGAAAGCTTTTTTGTTTTATTTTTTTCATTTTATTCCAGCTTCTGATTGCTATACAAAAAAAACCTAAAGTTTAACTTTCGACAAATTTTTAGAATTCGCATTACTTTTAAATAAAATATTTTTAATTACAATAAAATCACTTTTTCATCTTGATCTTTTTTCAAAATTTTTCGCTCAACCACTGGAAAGCTCTGCTTCCACCTTTCGATTAGTTTTAGATTGAAGCGCAGTAGCTGCCACTGCAATTATGTAGATGATTTCTTCCTTTACAATGAAGTTTATTTATCTTTTCGATGAGATGTGACGCAGTCAGAGTTCTCCGGCGATGAGTTCAACTAAATTTGTGAGTATTTCATTAGTTTATGTAAATAATATAGCGGTCATGCTCAACGGTAATTTTTGGTTACGTTAATCAAAACATTTTTTTAGAGTGTGCGATTAATCAATTAATCGAACAAACTGATTAATCGAAACCTGATTAATTAATTAATCAAATAATAATAATTCGAATTAATCAAAGTGATGAATTTATCGATAAATTACATTTTAATTAATCAGAATTGAATTAATTTTGTTAAGCACTGAACTGATTAATCATAACTTGATTAATCAAAAACGTTAATAACTGCTGCTAAATTTTTTTTATAGAAAAAAGTATACGCATCCACAAATATATTTATTTTTTAATTTCAATGAGCAACTCGTGCGCATCTGGAATTCTGTATTTATTAATAAGAAAAATATTGTTTTATATTATAAAAAAAAATGTATGTACTTTGAAAGCAAACTCATAAGACATGAGCAAAGTTACTCAGATTTCAATTAATTTTTTATGAATAAACAGTAATTACTCAGGATCTGATTAATCACAGTCTGATTAATCACTTATTTCGATTAACAGGATTATGAATAATTAAAAGATTTTTTAATGGATTAGTCGCACATCCCTAATTTTTGTGAATCGATTAGTATTGTTTTCTTGTGCCGTTAGATTTTTGGGTGTGAAAATTTCAGAATTACTAGAATACATATTGTTGTTATCATCTCTAAGGACTTGTGCTAGAAGAAACAGCAAACCGTTTTTTCCAGCCCTTAATCCACCATACATAGCAAGTTACGAGTGTATCGTTTCTTAAATAAAATTCAACAAGAAATCAATAAGTAATAACTCGCCGTAGTAATCACCTAATATGTATATTGAGTACCACATTGTAATGGGGAAAAGCGAATACGTATTTCAAAAATTCAAATTCAATGCAAACAATCGAAAAATATGGCAATTGTGTGCGCGACATTGTCAACACTTTCGCTGCGCCAATGCATTAACGACATTTACATACGCAGCCGAAAACCAGCAGTCAATAAATCGACACCCAACAGGAGCCGGAGGACAGAAGGCGGACCAAAACTCATTGTGACAAATCACAAGCAAATCGGTTAACTGTTGAAAAGGTGTCGACGTAGAACGTGCGAAACGTGTGAAAACGGAAACGGAAATGCATGAATTTGTTATTTCCATTAAGTGGAAAAAAAACGCTAAACTGGCAAATTTTCGCGTGACGAGCTGAAAGTGGCACAAACACAGTCACACTCACAGGCGTTCGAGTAGCGAGCGCTGGCACAACTTGAATGGCGGTGAGTTCAAAGGCTGAGCTGGCAACGGAGCTGTTTACTTAATCTACGATTTTGCATATAAAAGGAAGGTAAAAAAGGAATGGCAGCAAAGGAGAAAAAAAA
>NW_016180830.1:0-3192 GCF_001687245.7 Rhagoletis zephyria | reverse complement strand
TTTTACACTAATATACAAAACGATAACTTTAGAATACTCTGTTGAACAAGAAATACTAACAATTGCAGTTAAATTTTTTCCAAATTTTCATTTGACAATATTTTAGGCATAGGAGCAGATATGATTTTAATTCCAACTGCATATTGGTGTATGGGTGCCTTCCAAAACAGGTATGCAAGCAGTTTTGGTTGGCATTTTAGTCATACCTATCATTGTTTCAAGACCACTGTGCGGCCTTCTTTCCTTGCCTTTTCTTTGCCCCCATTCACTAAGTTAGTCGAAGAATGATTGGCCGAAAAGCATCGTTGAACAACAATGTAAAAAAGAATTGAAACGAAAAATTGCAAAGTGCAATTGGCCAATGCCAAGCGAGAATAATTTGAAATTATTCCACAACAAAATAAGCAGCAATTGTTAGCATGTAGCCGAAGGTGGTAGGTAAGCCATGGTTGGCGGCAAGGTGGATCACCACAGTTTCTGGCTTGTTTGGCTAGCTATTTTGGCAATAACGAGCAAGCAGTGGTTAAGGAAAATGTAACTGTTCGATTGGAAAATTTCAAATTTACGCTAAACTGAAAAACCTTAGAGTTATGGAATATTCTGTGTAATAGGAAAAATATTTGCCAATTTTTTTTTCCATTTTCTTTTATCCAAGGGTAACACTTTTCACACAAATTACGCGATGATTCCATTTTGGATGCAATACCAAAGTCTTTCGTAAGACAATTTTCATTTCAGGCAACTACCTTGAAAGCTATTTACTATCATTCTGAGGACTAATTGCAAGATCTGTTAAGGAGGAGGTCTTAGCGTAATGCTAGTTGTCTTTTCGCAATAAATTTTATAAATCAAATTAAATAAAAAAAAACGAAAAACAAGAAAATTAAATGAAAATAAAGAAAAAATAAATAAAAATATTTTTATAAATGGAATGAAAATTTTTTTATCTTCAAAACAATGAATTCTAAAAACAAATTGAAGAACGAAAAAAAGTACACAAATGAAAAAATTGTACTCTAAATAATTTTATTTTTAATAAAAGATCTAAAATTAAAAAAAAATACTTAAAAAACGAAAAATAAAATAAAATAAGAACCTAAAAATTAAATGATATATAAACAAGTAATTTTTAAGTAAAAAACAAAAACGACATCAACTCATCATATAAAAATTTAAGAGTACCGTTAATTTTTTCATGATCTAATGATCGGTTCTAAACCAAATTGGTATGGAAGCACTTCGGAGGTACCACCCTTCATCATTCACTGAAAAAATAATTATAGAAATCGCTTGACGTTGTCCAAAGTTATGCGGTAACATACATAAAAAAAATAAAAATAAATAAAAAATATTCCAAAGAATCCGTATCTTTCTCCTTTTTATGAAGTCGGTTAAAAATAAAAAGTAAATAAAATAAGTTTCTAAAAATTATATCTAACTAAAACATATTTGGTTTTAAACAGTAAAATCTAAACATTAAGAGAAAATTAAATTGACAAAAGAAACAAATTTTATTTAGAAAGGAAAATATATTTTTCTTTTTAAAAGAATGACATATACAAATTAAAAGAAAATTAAATTAGGGATAAATTATTAAAGAACAAAAAAAAACAAAAAATTAGTCCCTAAAAATTAAATGAAACTAGAAAGAATATTTTTCTTTAAAAAAAAAATAACAACTAAAAATTAAGGGAAAATTAAATTAAGAAAGAAATAAATTAAATTAAAACGGGGAAAATACATAAAATAATTTTCCAAAAATTAAATGAAATTAAAAAACATATATTCTTCTTTTTAAAATAATTAAAAAATAATTAAATTAAAACAGAAAAAAAATTTGATTAAAAAAAACCGCTGCCCGAGGACCCGAACTCGGATCTCTCGAATGAAATAAATCATCAGCTCCAACCCATGAAACTCACTTACTGATAAACACTAGCCAAAATAAATATAGGGGAAGTAATTCAGAATCCACTTCGATATTTCCTTTGGAGAAACGACGAATATAACTAAATATTGTGTTTTCATTTATTATTCTCTCGACAGGTGATGGAAATAACAACAGAAAAGCATCTGCTATTGTTTCAACGCATGATTTCGTATAACTTGTGCTGCCTGGTCGCAAACTTACATATAACATTCACCCTTCGGATTTGTCTCATTTGCCTTAAGAAAGGATCAAAATGCCAGGATCTAATTGTTATTCCAGCGGTGAGACTAAATACAACACAGGGTTGTCTCTGCAGCAGCTGTTTGAAGTATGATGAGGTAGAATCATCCCAGCATTTTACTTTAAGTTACCCCGGCTAGACTAAGACTTTTGAAAACATAAAACGCCCTGCAATCTGTTTCTATGTACTATACATTAGGATGCCTCCCAAAAAAAAATGCAGTTTTCCACATATATAACATATAGGCCTTCCGCCACAATAATTCGGAAAAATGTTACGACTTGCGTGAGCTGGACCGATTTGAAAATACTTCCAAAAATATCATTATTTTCAGTTGATCAAATTTTTTAACATTTTTATGCAAACCTTTTAAGCTCAAACGTTTCTATCATGTACAGAGATTTTTTGGAAAAAAAATTTTAAAAACTAATTTTATTATAAAAAATTTCGTTTTTGAGTAATTTTCAAATCGACCCAGCTCACCACGTAAATCTTAAAATTTTTGGAATTATTTTGCTGAAAGTATTAATATATAATAAATTTTATAAAAACGTATCTACCGTTTTTTTTTTTTGTGGCGAGTGATGCACCCTAATAAGTATGCATTCAAGAAGTATATTTAACAAATTATTGGCACGTTGGTATTCTTTTCTTCGTGCGAATCGCAAATTTAATATTTTGTAATGAATTAAAAAAAAATCCACGATACGCCACAATACCTTAAATTCTTTCGAACATATCTGAAAACTTTCAATCGGGTTTTGAAACTGCAGATAAAACTTTGCTTTGGGGAGCGATTTTTTTAATTATTTTTCCTAAGGGCCAACCTCGCAAAATCTTTGCATTTTATTCTCCCGACCTCTAACCTATGTGGAAAAGCAAAAGCAAAATATATGCTATCATCATCGAATATTTGCCCCAAATAAAATGACTTTGCTCCTACAAAAATTTATTGGGAAAATTATTGAATATACTGCATACATTCTCGGCAATCGAGATTGTGTCGCGAGCATTCCTACTA
>NW_016180829.1:0-6564 GCF_001687245.7 Rhagoletis zephyria | reverse complement strand
AAAAAAAAAACACATATTTTTTTTCAGGCAGCTGTAGTAAGCTATTGATGAAAAAGCGAAGGTAAAAGAAATTAATGAAATGGAAATATATTTAGCCCATTGCATTAAGTTGAATAACGGATATGAATATTTATGTCATTTGTACTTACACGCTAGCTACAAAAACTAATGAATAGCTAGATCTATAGCAGTTCATAAATATTTATTAGAAAATATTAATTTTCCAGCTACCAATTAAATACACTCATTGGTTGGGATCTATTGTATCATTCTGTTGGGCAGTTACAGTAATCTGTAAGCAAAACTGGTAATAAACAGTGATTTAAAATTACATAAAATGTTAACATACAACTTTTTATTAACAGAGTCTTTTTAACAGTGTTTATTTAAATCACAATCCAATTCGGCTTTAAACACGTGCCAAGCTTATTTTTCATAGCCAAGAAAGCAAGCTTTTGTGCCTTTGGGACACTGGTAAACAAATATTATAACTCAGCAATAACATAGCAAGCTAAAAATTAAATATTTTATAGCATTTATAGAACAGTTTGCACTGTTTAAGAATGAAGCAGAAAACGAATGAATACAGTGCCGGACATAATGATAACGAGCCCTAACCGCCAAAAAGGTGTCAGCGCCATTTTTTTTCACGACTCTCACGACTACAACCCGTCCATTGTAGATATTGCTTTCATGTCCCGTACTAATCTGTTTTAAATCTGCACGATTTATAAATCGTCACCTATATTCACAAAGACCCTAACCAACAAATTTTTTTTATTTTACAGGAGAAGCAAAAAACACTATAAAATTAGTATCAATTTGTTGTTTTTGGTACTAACACTTCAAAATATTTATTTAAGGTGTATTACGCAGTTTCAAAAAAAAGTGCGAAATAAACCTAAGGACATGGTTGGGTATCAAAGGCCTCAGGTTTTCGTCTCTCAAAACATTGCGAAAGCAAACAACTTGATAGGCACAGATATTGAAGGCAACATAAGTTTTGCTCACCAGCAACCCATCGATGCCTCCCAATTTCTGACCAGTTGCTTCGATTTCCGAAGATGGGAGTACAATAACTGGCTGTGGACCGGGGAATGCCTGGTCTGATCCAATTCTGGACAAATGGTCAGATGTCTCATAACCAGGTACTCCTGAGTGACCTGGCATGCAAAGTAAAGTAAGCTCAATTGCATTTCTGAACTTGTTTGGAAGTAGTTAAAGGGCGGTCCAATGATTTAAGTGCAGCTTGGCTATCAATGCAGACACGTAAATTCCTTCCCCTCCACCTATTTTCCAGCACTAGTCCATGTCCTTGAGGTTTGCATTACCTAAGCCTGAAACATATTCCCCAAGAAAAAAGTGAAGTTAATCCCCAAGTGAGACTTCCACGATAGTTTTGTATCGGAAATTACTCCTAGATACTTCACTTCGCAAAAAGTCTGAATTGTGTCTCCTTTAATTGTGAGGGGGTGAGACCTTCTTCTTCCAGTGAAGATCACAACACAAATTTTTGTTGAGTTAGCGGTGAGCCCATTTCCATTACACCAAGTCTCAAATATATTCAATTATATCAGCGCTTTCCTGCAAACAGCCGGCAGAGATGGGCCCGTGACTAGACAGGCCCGCATAGGCTTGAGCGCGAAAATTCGCTATATCAACGCTTTATTGTAGTAAAATTAAATTGGCTATAAAATCGCAATTTTTATGAAACTTTGATGATTTCATTTTTTAAAATTTGAACATAGTTTGTAGTCTGGATTTATATAGTTTTTGTTAAAGGCTGAATTTTGCATTATTTCGGGCAATCTCAGTATAGATTACTCTAAAATCAATACGCCACTATTTTTCAGCATTGAATAAAGTTATTGGCAANGCTGAATTTTGCATTATTTCGGGCAATCTCAGTATAGATTACTCTAAAATACATACGCCACTATTTTTTAGCATTGAATAAAGTTATTGGCAATTTTTTTTTTGGTTAAGATCACATCTTTTATCTTCTTTCAACAAAACTAATATGAAACAGGTTGAAATTTCCTTGTCTTTACCTACAAAAATCATATAACCAAAACATTAATCAACTGTTCCTTACAACCCAAATGAATATTTAATTGAAATTGAATCCTTTTCAATATCCGCTTAAAGTATAGAGGCAGCTTATTATAATTACTTAGATGTTCGAAGCACGCCAACAAAAAGCGTAAAATCAATGAAAACGAAAAAAGTCAAAGTGAAATTGAATAGATTGAAACGATAATGGTAAATACTGAATACGGTTGTGCTTATGGTAAGCCTAATTAAATTTTGGTTTAATGCCTGAAGTTAAGCAAATAATTACTGTAAGTATGTAGAAGTACATATGTGGTAGTGTGGGTGCATGCATGCATGCATGCATGAGCATGTTAGCTTAAGCTAAAACAAACGCGCCAACCGGAAACCTAACGCAAATGAGTAAGCTACAAAATTGGTTAACAAAATCAAAATGAAAATGAGTATGCGAGATTGCGTTCGTGTGCGCGCCACGGAAAATGTTAGTACATAAAAGTGAGAGCAGTAGAAAAAAAGTAGTAAAATATGCGCCAAGTGCATTGAATGAGGTTGAGGCTGAGTTGGTTCAAAGCACAGATATATGTATGTATTTACTTGTTATTATTGTACACTTCTCGATTACATTTAATCGGCTTATCTTTCTAGAACTACAAACTATGCGAGCAGAGCTAATGCAATTGCGTACTCAACCAACACGCATATATGTATGTGCATTTGTATTTCCATAAATATGTATGTATATCTTTCCTATTTACACATAAATATTTGCTGAGATTTCAAATTTATTTCACTTTACTCAAATCAACAGTTTGCTTAAAATATTTTAAAGTTTTTTGTGCTATATTAATCAACTTAAGTAGCACTCCAACGCAAAATCACTCTTGCCAACAAGTACTACTTTGGACTGAGTAGGCAATTCAGGAGTAAGGTCCTCTCTCGACGTGCAAAAACCACACTCTATAAGTCACTCATCATGCCCGTGCTGATATATGGCGCAGAAGCATGAACAATGAAAACAGCCGACGAGGCGGCTCTTGGAGTATTCGAGAGAAAGATTTTGCGGAAGATTTACGGGACTTTACGCGGAACCCGCTGATGGTAGCAGAGGAAGAGGGAGGCCCCCACTGCGATGAAAAGACCAGGTGGAGAAGAACTTGGCTTCTCCTGGCATTTCCAATCGGCGTCAATTGGCACAGAAGAGAAACGACAGGCGTACTTTGTTAAAGAAGAAAGAAGTATTTATTTACAAATATTTATTTTTTAAGGAAATTTCGTAAATACAGAAATATTCAACACTGGGAAGCGAAGAAAACCCAGCAGTCGACAATATTGCCGAAAACGCTAGTACGGAACAGCCTAACTACCAGCAAAAAAAGATGTATTATTACCTAGAGGCCAAGTGAACGCGCCATCATGGGCTTACCTGCAATACACAGCGGCTACTTAGTTTGGAAAATTGGAGAATGTCTCCAAATTAGATCCCAAACACTCCTTAGGTTTGTCGAAAACGTCCACTTTCCTACTAAACGTCTAGTTAATTTTCGCAAGACACTTTAATTTTTATGGGAAAAAAATTCAAGTGATAGTTTTTGTATGATTTTAAAGAGATGTAAAACTCTCAAAAATATTTTTTTACATGCTACACTGCCTTAAAATCGGTTTAAAATAACAGATTTGTGAAGAAACATTTTCGTATAGTTTGCATCTGATTTTAGTTTCCTAAAAATCGAGAACTAAAATTTTTTAATATATTTCTGAAAGATAAACTCATCATATTAACAATATCCGGTACTGTAAATAAGCATAAGTGAATATGTACATATCGCACACCGTCTTCAAAAGAGTCACATCTCAAAAGAATACGTTCGTCAGAAAATGCGAAAAACTATTTCATAGCATATTTCATATGGGCAAGAGCGACTTTAACATAGATTTTTTATTAACAAATTATAACAAAAATTTGCTCTAGCTTTTGCTGAAAAGGTAAAGAAAAGCTCTGTGTGTACATTTTTAGCGCATAATTTCTAAAATGCCAAATTTTGAGTTGTGACTCTTTTGAAGACGGTGTGCGATATGTCAACAAAGTACATGCTTCTTTCTACATACATAAAATGTAGCTGAAAATTTTGTTTTTGTGTTTGTGTGTTTGAGCCTTTTGGTAAGCTAACTGAACTGCATTTTGCTAATTAATTAAAAACAGAATTTATGCTGTACATAAAACCTCATAATTCTAATGCTGTTTATGATGCACAAGTGATGTAAGAACAACAAATAGATATACAGTGCCGAACAGANTGTTTTGGTAAGCTAACTGAACTGCATTTTGCTAATTAATTAAAAACAGAATTTATGCTGTACATAAAACCTCATAATTATAATGCTGTTCACGATGCACAAGTGATGTAAGAACAACAAATAGATATACAGTGCCGAACAGANCAAAGTACATGCTTCTTTCTACATACATAAAATGTAGCTGAAAATTTTGTTTTTGTGTTTGTGTGTTTGAGTGTTTTGGTAAGCTAACTGAACTGCATTTTGCTAATTAATTAAAAACAGAATTTATGCTGTACATAAAACCTCATAATTATAATGCTGTTTATGATGCACAAGTGATGTAAGAACAACAAATAGATATACAGTGCCGAACAGAAGTATTGGCACAGTGAATTTTTCGCAATATATGCAAAGTTTTTTATTCTAATTTATTTTCGATAATTTTTTATAAAAATATTGTAGATTCTACACCAGAAAACCTAATAATAAAATCTATAAACTTTGTGCAAAATTCATATAATTTTCACACTAATTTGCAACTTTTTATTTAGATTAAAAAAAAAATCTAAGTATGCAGTTTTATAGCTCATTCAAATTTAGTATAACAAAGTGCAAGTTTGAAGTCGCTAGAAAATCGTGTTGATTTTTGGTAATGTTTTTTTCACGCAAGTTCTCCCATACAAAGTATATTCGACAATTACTTTTTGTATCCACTAAAAAAATTGCCAAAAATCAACGCGATTTTCTAGTAACTTTAAACTTGCATTCTGTCATATTAAAATTCAATGGACTATAAAACTGCATACTTAGAATTTTCTAGACGATTTCAATAGAAAGTTGCAAATTAGTGTGCAAATTTATTGAATTTTTCTGAGTTTTGCACAAAGTTTTATTTTTATGTTTTTTGGTGTAAAGTGAACTATATTTTTATAAAAAANACAAAAATCAACGCGATTTTCTAGTAACTTTAAACTTGCATTCTGTCATATTAAAATTCAATGGGCTATAAAACTGCATACTTAGAATTTTCTAGAAGATTTGAATAGAAAGTTGCAAATTAGTGTGCAAATTTATTGAATTTTTCTGAGTTTTGCACAAATTTTAGAGATTTTATTTTTATGTTTTTTGGTGTAAAGTGAACTATATTTTTATAAAAAATTATCGAAAAATCGAAAATAAATTAGAAAACTTTGCATATTTTGCGAAAAATTCACTGTGCCAATACCTTTGTTCGTCACTGTATATCACAATAAAAATGTGATTTATGTCAGTGACAATGAATTTATATATTTGTACATATTCACACTTATCTAAACATGAATATGTACAATACACACATACATATGTACATCTTGGCTTGCATGTGCATTTGTGCATTACTTCTCAGTAATATATCCAAACCCTAAGTTTCTCCATTACTCGTACATTGTGGTCTGCAGCTCAAAAATGGTTTACCACAAAAATTACTATCTACTCAAGTTGCTTGTTTGTGACAAACTGCAAACTAATGTTCGTGCATATTGCAATTTTTGTACACATACATACAAACATAGCAGTTGTCAACTTTAATTCACCGTATGGTTGAATGTTTACATTAGCTCATAGGGGAGAAAATTTGGTTGCACGTCCACTTCGTTAGAGTAAAATTTAGATTACAACCCAAATTGTTAGTTTTTATCGGTTTTCGTTACATTTTTTGTTGTGGTTATTGTTGCTGCTACACCTGCTGTGCTGTTGATGTTATTGCCACTCACAGAAACCGCTATCAACTGCTATGAAAGAGTAAGCTGCACATTAGCTCTACGATTAGCCTGTTAAAACTCGGCCACAAAGCTTCATTGCTGGCCATATCGATTTTCTGTATGTTTGTGTATAGTACATATATATGCATGTATGTATGTCGCATGTACAAATGCAAATTCGATGAGAGACAAAGCCTAAGTGATTTTAAAAATGTATGCCATTTTAATTCTAAAATGTCAACAAAATTGTGGCAATATCAATTTTGTGAGTAAGTATATTAGGGTGGTCCAAAAAAAAAGTAAAGTCGGAATTTTAGTGCTCTACCTCCTAGGATCGTTCTATATAGAGAAAAATTCGACCCAGTTTTTTTATTTTGAAATAAAGAAATATATAGAGGTCGCTTAAAGTTTTTCTTGTATTTTATATGGGACAAAACAAGTTTCCGTAGAAATGGTATAGAATTCTTAAAAATCAATATTTTTCGATCGGAAA
>NW_016180827.1:0-6564 GCF_001687245.7 Rhagoletis zephyria | reverse complement strand
GAAAGCCACTGAAGCACGTTGCAATGGTGATAATCCGGTGGCCGGAAATAGAAGCGGCTGTGGGAGCAGTAGGCGCTTTGAAGAGTCCGGAAAAAGGTGGTCGCCAAAGGCAAGCAGTTAAGCCGGAAGCCAAGGATGAGGTTATACATGTCCGGTTAATGAGGTTGACGCCGGCGAAGGAGCGAGATGCGAAAAAATGGGCAAGTTTCAGTGTGGGGATCCGGATGTAGCAAGATGTGCTAAAGGCAGTGCAGCACGAAGGCGGGAGTCTGGGTGTCATGGACAGATGATGCGGCATAGATCTGGCAAAAAGTGTGCCCACAAGAGGAGACATAGTCTGGTCACCACCAGTGGCCAGCAGAAGCACGACCATGTGAGATGGTGCACCACCGGAGATAAGCTGGAAGCAATGTCCAGCAACGCATCGAGCCGAGAGGAGCTACAGGAAGGCGATTTGGTGTTGTTGCACATGCCGCAGCCGAAAAAAGGCGTCACCTCCGAACAACATTGTAACTGGAAAGGTCCGTTTAGGATTGACAAACGACTGAAGGACGCAGTGCATCCAATCCAGACAGCTGGTAGACCGAGGACCAAGATGAAAGTGTTCCACTTGGAAATACTTGCAGCGGTGGGAGCGGCAAGTAAGTCTGATCGGGACGATCAGACTTAGGTGGAGGGCAGTGTGGCGAATACTGCGGCAACACAAAGCGAACAACGAGAAATAGGCAGAATGTTCGAGGAATGACGTAGAATGTTCCACAAAGAGAAACGTCAAGTTGGATGAACACTGCGAACAGCGAGAGAAAGAGAATGAGCGATAAACTTCAGAATGTTCTAGAGTTGCCAGAAGTGCCAGAGCAGGTATATAACGGCGCCGCCACAGCGAGGTGAGTTAGTTACAAGTCAGCAAGCTACGAGTAAAGTGAGCAGAGAAGTGAGTTGCGAACAAGCAAGTTATAAGTTTAATTGTGTTAACAAGTTCAGTAAAGCGTTGTTATTGCTTTAACAAGTATTGTAAAGTGTTTTTACTGTAGTAGCAAGTATTGTAAATTGTTTGTTGTACAATAAAGTTAATTGTACTACAATTTGGCCATCGTTAGCATTTATTTAACAATCCAGCGATAAGAGCCGGAAGATATTTGGGAAGTCCCTCAAGGTTTCGGGGATAATCGTAACACTATGGCTGCGTTTCTTTATACATTCCGGATAATCCCATTTCACAGCCGGAATAAACAGAATGCGCTTGAAATATACGTCAACATATCATCAGGAACGTTCTAAAGAATAAATAAACAAAAAAGTTTATTCCAAACGTTCAGAATGAATAAAGAAATGCAGCCTATAATGAAAACAGTTTCATTAACTTAATCAATGTTATTTCAAAAATATTTTCATATATGGAAAAACCAAAATTAATTACTCTTGATAATGAGACGACCTTTAAAACACTTCCGTTTTTAGAATTTCTTGAACATAACGATATACCATATGACTTTACAAGTCCTAATAGACATACAGGTGATTCTGACATAGAGAGACTGAACAGTACTTTGAATGAAAGTTTACGAATTTTGTAACACAGATAATCAAATAATGATATTATTCTTAAAACCAATAGGGTATATAGAGCATTAAAAGATTATAATAATTTAATTCATCTATCAACTAAAGAAAACCCCATTACTATTCATAATGGACTTGCGGACAATGACGTAATTTTTCAAAGACTAGAAAAGAGGAAGGAACAAGTAATTAGCAAAAGCAACCAAATTCAAAATAGGAAAGACCAGCCAATAGATAAAAAAATGATAGTCGACTATAAAGCGAAAACCTCAAATAAAACAGACAACACAGACGAATACGAGGAGCTTAAAAAGACTGTGACCAACAACCAGGTCAGGCTACCCGAACTTTGTATATCGGACGGTTATGTATACAAACGGACACAATTTAATAGTGGGGAGGTCCTTCAGCAGGACCACGCCTGGAAACTCTGGGTGCCGACAGAGCTGCACCGTGGGCTCGTGGAATCTTCGCATGATTCACCGTCTGTTGGTCACGGCGGATTTCATAAAACTTTAGCTNCATAAAACTTTGATGCGCCTAAGAGAAAAATATTATTGGCCCGGTATGGTAACCGACGTCCAAAATTATGTAAAAGCTTGCGAAATCTGTAAGGGCAACAAAACGCAAAACGCCTTCCACAAGCCATTAATGGGCAAACAGCGTGTCACTGAAAGGCCGTTTCAACGTTTATTCATTGACTTCATGGGTCCTTACCCCCGTACGTGTTGTGGAAATGTCTATGTGTTTGTGTGTTTAGATCACTTCTCGAAGTTCGTATTTTTATAACCAATGAGAAAAGACGCTGCTGCCGAAGTTATTAAGTTCTTAGAGAACGAAGTTTTCCACATTTTTGGCGTGCCAGAGTATGTTCACTCGGGCAACGGGAAACAATTTGTCTCGGACATATTTAGGCAGTTCCTGGAAAAGTATGGTACGCAGCATATTAGGACTGCATTTTATGCACCACAAGCCAACGCAGCAGAAAGGGTTAAACGTTCGGTGCTACAAATCGTGAGGTCATATATTAAGGGCGACCAAAAGAATTGGGATAAGCACCTTAGCGATGCCGCTTTCGCTCTCCGCAGTGCTGTGCATTCTGCGATCAATGATACCCCGTATCATGCAGTCTTCGGTATGCCTATGATACAGAATGCTGCATCATATGAGCTATACCGAAGACTGGGCGCGATTAGAGATGCGGACTGCGAGGTCGGAATGGTGGCAGATAAAACACAGCTTATCCGAAATAAGATAGTGAAAGAATTAAAACTAGCCCATGAACGGAGCAAGAAGACTTACAATACCAGAAGTCGAGAAGTGAAGTTTCAAATTGGACAAGTGGTGTACCGCCGAAACTTCAAGCAGAGTTCACAAGTCGAAAATTACAACGCTAAACTTGCTCCAAAACAGGTTAAATGCATTGTATTGAAAATAATCGGAAATTCCATGTACGAACTTGGTGACTCTAGTGGCAAGAAGATCGGGGTATACCACGCTAAGGACATCTTTGTGTATGTGGTTAGTTATGTTTTATGTTGCATTTCTAGTGTTGGAGACTGTTCGTGTTAATTGTATAAGTAATGACTTGACTTACATAGATTTACCACCCAGTGCCCTTAACTACTTGCCTAGATATACGTGTATTTATATTTTTATTTTACTTCTTGACTAGACATATATGTATTTATATTTTTACTTTACAACTTGACTTACTTGACTACTTATTTGATTATTATCGTATTTATTTTATTTTTTTGTTATTTAATTACTTTTTTATTTTTTTTTTATGATTTATTTATTTTATTTTTTATTTATTTATTTAGTTATTTAGCAATCTGTGATATACGCATAAGTTGCAAAAACGGTACGTAGACGTAGTACCATGCCTAGATATATCGAAGCAAAGGTAGTTCAGGAACAGGGAAATGAATACCAAGTTATAACTACAAGGAATGATAAGCCCACTAAGTTCCATAAAGACCAATTTAGAAACCTGAAACGATTTCAAAATACTTCTATGGAAGTACTTAACTGTGATCTTAGCAATAGTGTTGATAATCAATCAACTGTAGCCAATTTGGGGTCGATAGCATAAAATACATAAATAAACGAGGGAATATGAGGACGGCCAGAGTTGAATACTATGTAAAGAACAACACTATTCCCCTACAAGAAAAACGAATATCTAATATGACAGTGTAAAAGATATTGAATGCAAGTGTAAACTAATTTAAGTATGTTAATCTAAAAAGGAATTTGTTTTTGTGTGTTATTATTTCACTTCCCAATTTATTAAATTAATTACATAAAAAAAAACGTGTACAAAAAGTTGTGATTGATATAAACGTACCCAATAATGGGAACGGATCTATGTTGGGAGGAGTTATATATGAAATATAAAATGAAGGATAATTTATGTCAAATGTTGAACTTAGTCGCACCTTTTTGTACATGTTTCCAAGACACTCTTTTGTACTCAATACACTGTGTTATTTGTTACTTGAAAGAAATGTAATATTCTAGTTCGATTATGAATACTGTAGATCATTTTTGAAGTGTATAACTTTTGTATAAATAGCGGTGCCATTTCGAAAAATGTAGATCTTTTCGTTGTAAAATTCAAATAAAAAACAACAAATTTAAAAAATATAATTTTCTTTTCCTTCGGAAAAATCATATTGAAAGTTGGTTTTTGAAAAAATTTTAAATCCACTCTACTCCGCTTGACTTCAAATCTATTCCGTTTTTTTCATTGATGTTATGCCCCTCTTGGGGCCGTTTTTTGAGTGTTCACCACCGGTTTCAGCAAAAAAAAAAATTGAAAGTTAGCCAAATCTCACTGTTAAAAAGTAACTCTTTCATAGCAATGCGTCAATAAAGTAACTTCGTTATTTGTTTATGTATGCCTGTACAAATTGGCGGATGCAGAACTTTACTTCAGTTGTTAAAAAATATATGTAGAATGAAAGTTGTATAAAGTTGAAATGGTTTGCTTTTTAAGTGTTAGATACGTTCTACTTTATAGAAAATGCTTAAAATTACCTAAATATGTAACATATTATCATGTATTGTGAAACGATTTTCCGTCATCCCTTGTCAAATTTGGTTTGGAGACAAACCGGTCTCGGCGTTGTGCCATCTTCAGTGTCATTTTTCGTTCTCCGAATCATACTCCTACCCTGTCGGAAACACAAACAACCAAAAAGAAGTAACATATCATCCTTACATTGCTTCGCGTTCTTATTTTGAATGAACAGAAAATTTTTTAGACAAACAATTAATGTCAGAAACAAAAATAAAAAATTCAGTCTAGTACGGAAAATTTGTTTTTGCTCCGATTTTTGCAGCGATTTAGTCCTAAATCGAGTTTTAGAGGCCCGAACACTGTTCTTTATATTTGTACTGTTTTATAAACCTCAAACCGCAGTGTGGACAGCAATAGTTAGAAATGTGGTTAAGTTCGATTTGAGATGGTTAACTTTTTGGTGGAAACATGGTATAACAGCTATGATTGTGTCGCCACTTGCTTTTTCATCGACTGCGCTATTAATAGGTGCGTTTGGTTAAAATCTCCAGTAAAAACCAACCAACAGCAAAATTCCGGCGAAATGTCACCAGTTCTCTCACAAGAGAAAAATATCCGAAACAGGACGCGAACGGAAAATTTGCAGAAACTTGCAAGCTAGACGAACAGCTGATATAATTTTTGTTTACATTCAAAACTGTAAAATTTAAAACGTACGAAAACTCATTACAAAGTGGTATCCTGACACAGTTTATTGAATAAACAAATAACTACTTACTTCTTGCAAGTTTAATTAGTCGCATTTTGTCTTTTTTAACTTCCAAACCATCAAATTCAATTTTGTGATTTGCGTAAATTCAAACCAGCTGTTTTTGATCAGCTGTTTTCCTGTTGGCAAAAATTTTTTCAGCAGAAACCAGCAGCTTCCCCTCAAAATGAAATGTCATTTTTCTCTCTCGATTTCCCCTGAAAGTTTTGGTTAATCATGAACAATTAACAGCTACGCGAACGCAACTAATATTGTTGAATTTATTGAAACTATTTTTAGGGATGTACATATTTAACGAAATTGTCCCTGTCATGTGGGCAAGTAATTTAAATTATGCACGCTTAAAATAAATACATATATAAGCACGAGTGTGTACGACTAATATGAAACTATTTGGTAATAATTTATTATGTTTGTATAATTTTAACGCTTGCAACTAGGGCAATTTTTAATGTTGAAAGTTTGCTTAAAATACAAAATCAAATTCCAATTTCGAAACTACAGTCGCCGTCAAAAGAAAGTGTACAAAATGGTTTTATTATATTGCTAGTTTTATTTAAGCTTTTGTTAGCTGATAAAATGTAACATTTCATATTTTTTGAATATGGTATTTAACACTTTTCAAATCTATGGAAAAACAAAAACAAAATTATTACAACAACAAAAGTTATGAACAGAACACTTAAAGTGCTTCATATATTTGGCGTCAAATGAAAGTGTACAAATTGGGTTCAAGTATTTGTAAGATAACGGACACCGAAGTAACCGTTACGCCGCCGCCTGTTATTGTGTTTGTTTTTGAAAGGCAGCTTAAATGAATCATTTGAAGTGTTTGCTTAGTCGTGATCAGTGGTTAAATCACAATGAAAAAACAAACGTCTATCGATATTCGCGAACTTGTGGTAAAATATCATAAGGAAGGTAAAACTTTGCGCGAAATTGGTTCTCTTATTAATAGAAGTCACAATACTGTAAAGAAAATAATCGACAAACAAAATAAGTATGGAAAATTGGAAAATCGTCCCAAATCTGGAAGACCAAAGCGACTAAGTGATGCCGAAGTAAGGTCAGTTGTGCGGAGTGTAAAGAAAAATCCCTCTGAAAGTGCTGTGAAATTGGCAAAAAANCGACAAACAAAATAAGTATGGAAAATTGGAAAATCGTCCCAAATCTGGAAGACCAAAGCGACTAAGTGATGCCGAAG
>NW_016180826.1:0-6564 GCF_001687245.7 Rhagoletis zephyria | reverse complement strand
TCCGTGTACACGACAACTCGAGCAAAAATTGAGATATCTCAACGAAATTCAANGTCAAATACTAATGCATGAAAATCCTAACCTCAAAAAAATCACCCGTTAACAGCCAAAACGAATCGAGATAGATATAGACAAATGTATACATAAACGCTCAGAATGAATAGAGAGGTCGATTAAGCCATGTCTGTCTGTCCGTCCGTCCGTGTACACGACAACTCGAGCAAAAATTGAGATATCTCAACGAAATTCAATACGTAGGTTTCCATTTATCCAAGGTAGGTTGGTATTGAAAATGGGCGAAATCGGACAATAACCACGCCCACATCCCATATAATGGTAATTTAGAGAAATACAAAATCAACGATAAATCAGAAAATAGTTTATTCAAAATTGATGTTTGCAACAATTCTTTACCAAGAAATAGGTTTATCATAAAATTTTGGAAAATGGGCGTGGCACCGGCCACTTATGATCACATATATGTATCTCGGTAACCGTTCTACCAATTTGTACCAAACGTTATTGTGCTTGTCACATAAAAGCAAAACTTTGAAAATTATTGAAATCGGACTAAAATTGCGGCCGCTTTTCATATAACGGCAAATTTCAGAAATGCTTAAAACTTCAATATTTCGAAATTTAAGGACGCTAATTTACTTAAAATGGATACACCCCGGCTTACCATGTAGCGGTAGCGTTTGGAAAGGTGAAAAACACATAGTTGATACTTGCGCCGGGTATTTAATGCTCGGCTCCGCCCGAACTTAGACTTTCTTACTCGTTTTGTTTTTAAGCACGAGAAAAACTATTTACTTTGATAACCAAAACAGCAAATGTATCGGTATTTTGTATAAAAATAACTAAAATTAAATAAAAGGACATTAAATTGCCAAAACTTGTCAATACGTCGCGCTACTATTTTTGTGAACACTGCAGTGAACACTGACGTTGGAGAGGACAATAAGAGTCGCAGAACTGAATCGCTCAGGTAAAATTTTTTACAAGAACCTGTAACAATTGCTGCCGTATGTCGACATCATCGGTAAAAAAAACTGGGGCTACGTCTGCACTGCCTTTTCGGAATTAGACATTCATTTATTTCATTGCTTATCGCAACTATGTATGTATCTCGAACGATAGGCCGCACGAACACCGCCTCTGATTGCAATTTTATTAGTCCATGGGTCGTCTTCGACTTGCATTACGTTGATTAGGTTGCAATAGACTCGGTTACGTTTAAACCGGCTAGAATTATGCTGCCGGACTAATTTTTGAAGCATTCCTCTGCAGAAGAAGCGTTCTTGGTGCCTAAGGCTGTAAATGGAAAATATTCAAGACAGAAGTATTTTTGATGAAAAGTAAAGGAAAAATATTTATTGAAAACAAACTTTGAGAATTAGGAAGATACGAAAGATGTGGGAATATGTGATCATTTGCATTCATCGCATACGGGCACACGTAGCAAGGAGCTATATTTTTTGTAACACAATGATTGAGTGCAACTTGATGTTGGGGGTTGCTCCTCAGTTTAATTATAGAATTTTATAATATCGGGTTTTAGATCGTTTTCCGTACCATCAATACGAACTGTACTTTGGTAAGTGGAGAGTATTACAAAAGATCATGGCCAAATACAAATTCCGTCTGATGTATTGGCTTCTTCGTCATATCAAGTGGTATAATCTGCATCATCGCTATCATTGGTTTCAAACTGATCAAACTAAGAATTTTCCATATTTTTTATTTTTATTATTGATGGCTAAAAGCTCAGTTAGTCTAGACTTAGTTTCCGTAACTTAACTTAACTTAATATTTTGGCCAACCTGTTATATGAAAAACTGTGTTGGTGGTTAACTTAACTTATCGTAAGAAACTTAGAACCTGTAGATTTTAGGTTCCTAAGTTATGGCCTTACGGAAATTAAGAGCGGTGAGAGAATCAGGCTTGCCAGACTCTCGTTTTTGTATTACTTAAAAATAAATGAAAGCGAACATTTCTGTGTGCATAAATTTTTTTGATATGGCAGTTTAGCCAGCGAACTGTTAAACAGCTGAAAAAGAAAATACAAAAACAAAATATTTCCGCTCTTGGCTTAAGTTGACGTGTTGAGTAATCATTGATGATTTCTTACGGTAAGTTAAATTACATTAAGTCTAGACTAACTGAGCTTAAAGACTCACCAAAAAAAAAAATCGCATAAAAGAAGGGATAATCAAGAATAGAGAAGCATTTCCCATACAGTGTCAATCTGACACTGGAAATTCGAATTGAGGAAACTTTTTGTACAGAAGTAACGAGGCTTTTTAAAATGCTATAAATGAGAATAATACAAAATTTGTATATGATTTAGCTAATACGCCGAAATATGAAGTACCTTTTTTAATTTTATTTATGTAACAACGAAATGAAATCAAAAAAAGGGCCAAATTGACACCAAATCTGGATGAAGGTTAAAACCAAACTTTGCTTTGTTAATTACAAATATTATTTCAGGAAATTTTCAATAGTAAGGCACTCCTAAATTATAAAAATTATTGGGTCTTTTGAATAAAAACTAAGCAATTGCTTTTTCTTAAAATTTTAGACCTTTTTTCTCGATTTCTGAAAATAAATTTTTGAAGTTGATTCATTTTTGTGAACTTTGTGCAAGCTTTGAAATGTATGTATGTGGTTTCCGTGTTAGATCGAAATATATTTAAAAAAATAAAAATAAATAAATAAATAGATATACATATGTAAGTTGTAAACGATCATTTTGATTTTGTTGCTATATTATTGGCCACAGCTGTACACTAAGACATACATAAATATGTATATACCCAATTTGCCACAGAGCGAAGACGACGTCGCTCTATCGAATTCGTTTTGGTGAACTCGAAACGATGTCGTTACGACGTCGCTCTGGTGAAGTCGTTTGGACGAACTCGAAACGAAGTCGTTTTTTCCATACAAATTTCAACGTCATTCCGACGTCGTTTTTTTCTCATCGAATCGAAGTCGTTGCGACGTTGGGCTGGTGAAGTCGTTTGGCTGAACTCGAAACGAATCCGTTTCTTCGAAACAACAAGTTTTTTTAGGAACCTTCGGTCTGGGTTGGACAAGTTCCACGCCCACATTATTATATATATATTTTATATATTGTGATAGAATATGGAATCCACAATGTACACTTGTACTCAGAAAATTAAGCCGCCTACATCTTTTTTTCAGTATTCATATTATGGTTTATCTTTTATATTTTTTTGTAAAGATACAGTTCACACTTATTAATAAAAAATAAAATTTGTGGGTATGAAGTTTTTTTAAATTTGGTATAAAACTGTACTTTACTTTGGTATAAATTTTGAGCATCGTTTTGCAGTTCGCTGGTATATCGTTTTTGCGGGCTGCAGGGATTCGTTTGTGCTTTTCATCCGACGACGAGTTCGCCGGCAAGTCGTTTGCGACCGTCGCCGGCGAACAAATTGTTCACCAAAACGAGTCGGAAACGACGTCGTTTGGCAAATTGGGTAGGTTTGTGTAACATAGGCATTGAAATTTTTTATTTAATAATCCAACAAGGACCTGAAAGACATATCTGTGGACATTTGACAAAACAATCTCTTTCAAATTACAAATTTTCAGGAGAGCGAAAAAACATATTAAATGCTTTCCACACAAGAAGATTCTTACAATGAAAGAAAAAGGTTTATTAAAACTGGACACATATCAGTAAACTAGCGTTTTTCCATAATTTTTTTTTCATTTAAATATCGAAATTTCTGGAATTGGTGGAATGGTGGTGCAAAACTCAAAGAAAATGTGCGAAATAAGACAGTGCTAACAGATAGAACCCAGAAAATAAAGGACCAAGTATTTCTGAGCAGCTCAATTCAAAAAATTGGCAAAATTCTCGTCCACAAAGAAGATCAAGACTTCCAAAGTATCGTCTTTCGTAGGTCTCCAAACAAGCCCATAGAAGATTTTAGGTTGAAAACAGTCACCTTTGGCGTCATTTGCGCTCCCTATCTTGCAATCCGTACGCTTCATCAGTTAGCGCAGGATTGTCAAGACGAATTCCCGCTCGCCAACAATATTCTCCTACGTTAACATACGTGGACGATATTCTCTCAGGCGGGCACAATATACAGTCCACTATAAGCCCATTAACCCAAGTTATAGACGCCCTAAAATCTGCAGGCTTCCCAGTAAGAAAAATCACCCGAAAATCCTGAAATCAGCCCTAGATTCTGAGGTCCTTGATGTTGATTTTCTCCAGTTTCAGCACACTAGCTCTACAAAAACTCTAGGCATAAAATGGAACACACTATCGGACTCCTCCTACACATACGATCCTTGTACCCGCTGCCAACTCGAGGACAAAACGCCAAATATTATCAGCGGTAGCGAAACTGTTTGACCCGGCAGGATGGCTAACGCCAACAATGATTTCCGCTAAGATGCACCTTCAGCAATTATGGATGGAAGGAACCGAATGGGGCGAGCATGTAAAACCCGGCGCTTTCCACAAATGGAACACTCTGCGCGAAAATCTCCCCGCGATCAATAATCCTCTAATCAACGCATAAAAGTACATGGGTTCTCAGACGCCTCCGAAAAAGCATATTGTGCTTGCGTCTATCTGCGTGTGCAACATGACTCCTCGTCACACCTGCTCGCAGCAAAAAGTAAAGTGGCCCCTCTGCAAACGGTAAGCCTGCTTGGACTGAACTCTGCGGAGCAGTGCTGCTCTCGAAATTGGTGAGCCAACTTCGCTCACAACTAGAACTACCAGCCCATGACTTATTTCTCTGGTCTGATTCCTCCATAGTATTGGCATGGTTAGAAAAGCCGCCTCACACTTCGAAAACTTACTTATGTCGCCAATAGAATTTCGCTCATACTCCAACAGGAGAACAATGCCACTTGGCGGAATGTACATACCTAGTGCAGATATCCCTGCCGATCTAGGCGCCCGTAGATGTCATACTTTTTAAAATAAATAGAAAATAAATAAATAAGGCGTTTTGTCAAATGCATTTTTACACAAAAAATCATCTTAGCCCATACAAGTTATTTTCTCAAATGGTATTTGGCGACTGTATGATTAACAAATTATCTTGTTCAAATTGAAAAGGTAACTTCTCCGTTCAACAGTTGTACCTCAGAAATTTTCTGACTTTAGCGCCCTCTGCTGTTAGCAAAAGAGCTGATAAATTAAACTTCCAAATCTATTAAATGTACTATATTAGCTTTACACAAATGTACATATATTGCTTAAAAAATTTTTGAATGTGTTATTAAGGTGAAATTATCATTCTCAGTTAGCAGCTTAATTAGTCCAAACCAACATGGTTTTATTAAAGGAAGGTCCACAGTCTCTAATCTTGCGATTTTTACGGAAGATTGTCTGTCTGCTTTTCAAGCTGGCCAGCAAGTCGACACAATATATACTGACTTTTCAAAGGCATTTGACAGAGTTTCTCACAAGGTCTTAGTGTCTAAATTATTCTCTATGGGTTTCCACTCTAATTTTTTGGAGTGGATTAAATCATATTTGTCTGACAGAAATTGCATGGTTGTGTTCGAGGATGTCTACTCACAGCCTTTTATTGCGACGTCGGGTGTTCCTCAAGGTAGTATACTTGGACCACTGTTGTTTATTTTATTTATTAATGACATAGGGTCCTGCTTCTCGTCATCTAAATATCTATTATATGCGGACGATCTCAAAATTTACTCCGTCATTAAATGTATAAACGATTCCATTGCCCTTCAAGGAGAACTCGTTAAACTACACGATTGGTGCAAACGAAACCGCCTTCATCTAAATATAAATAAGTGCTCACATTGTACTTATACCAGAAAGCTAATTCCGCTCCACACGCGCTATCATATTTCTGGATCTCCTCTTAATCACGTTAATGAAGTCAAGGATCTAGGTGTCTACTTCGACACGAAACTAAATTTTTCCACGCATATCGAATATATAGTTGGCAAATCATACGCGATGCTGGCCTTCGTCCGGCGAAATAGTTCATCTTTTTACGATCCATACACTTTGAAGCTGCTTTATATTACTCTAGTAAGATCCAGGTTGGAGTATGCGTCATTCATTTGGAGACCATACTACAATTCTCATATCACGCGATTAGAACGGATACAGAAAAAATTTATAAAATTTGCTTTACGCTCATTGAATTTTAGTGAACCCATTCCCTCATATGAATCACGTTGTGCACTTCTAAATTTACAAACTCTACGTAGCAGATCTGCTTATCTTGCTTGCTCATTCGTTGCCAATCTCTTGAATGGATCGGTTGATTGCCCTAACCTCTTGGAAAGAATAACTTTCAATGTTCCTACACGTAATTTACGCAGTGTTTCTTCTTTCTATATTGTATTTTCTAAAACGAACTATGCAATGTATGCTCCCTTGATTAGAACCTTAGTGGAGCTGAACAATATTCCAACTTTTGACCCGTCTCTATCTTGTGGAGTAGTTCGTACTTTATTATACAACTATTTTAACTAGTTTTAAGTACCTTTGAATTATAGTCAGTAAGAATTTATTGTTCAATTGAC
>NW_016180825.1:5107-6565 GCF_001687245.7 Rhagoletis zephyria | reverse complement strand
GTCTACGATGATTATGAGTTATTTTACCTTTTTATAAAATTGTAAAAAACATTTTTTTTATTTAAATGGTAACAGATGCTGAAAAACGTTTTTTTTTTAAATTACCGTGATATAGTCCTTTCAGGTGTAAAGTTTCAGTCCATTCTGATGCCTTCTTCCACTTATATCAACACATGTCCACAATGACTAATTTCATATAAAAATGCAAAAAAAACTCGGTTTTCTCGAAATGAGTAACCGGTACAGAAAAACCGATTTCATTTTTGAAATTAGAGGGGCATAATACTTCTAGGTGTGAAGTTTCAGCCAATTCTGACCACTCCTTCTATTTTTGTCCATCATTTGTATGGAGTAGCGGCACTGTGCGCCTCAGCGATTCTGAGCGAGTCCAACCATGCAACGCAAGCCAGTCGTTTCTGATCTGAGTTAACTGACGCCAATTAGAAATTTCAAGGGAAGCCAAGACCTTTTCCACCTGGTATTTCCATCGCAGAGGACACCCTCCTTTGCTGCCAGCAATGCGACCAACGCGCACGTTCTACGTTGGATATCAATACTGAGAGGCGTAGAGTTAGCTGAGCGAAAGTTTACACAGCCATATTTGTTTCGCGGGGATACCAAATTCAGACACCGCATTGTAGAGGAAAGTTCCTTCCTTTTCGGCTTTCAAATCGACAATTAGATGGTGTGTATCGATGCTATTCTTGCGAGTCTTCTCTAATATCTAGCTTACTGTTAATGCGTGGTCTATGGTGGATTTTCCGGTTGTAAGGCACACTGATAAGGGAAAACTAGTTTGTTGACGGTGCGTTTTACTCTTTCACACAATACGCTTGAAGACTGATCCTCTGGTAGTTGGCGTGCATTACGGGGTTGCCTTTCTTGTGGATTGGGCAAAGTTCACTTAAATTTCAGTCATCGGATATGCGTTCATCCGACCATATTCAGCACCTTATCACTTCTTCTCCACCGTACTTTAATATCTCGGCTGGCAGGCTGTCAGGTGGTAGAACATCGACTCCGACATCATCGACTGGGGCTCGGGTTCGCCTTCTCTACAATTTTCAGTACTGCTACCATTTCAGTAGGGTTGAAAAATATTGCCTCCATAATTTATTTACGTTCTGGACATCAGTAACTAAGTCGCCATGGTTATTTATACAGGAGTTCGCCCTGGTCTTGAAAAATTCCGTAAGTCCCCTAACTCTCGGATAAAGTTTTGGGGCCTTTTCCTGTCGGCCAGCATTTCAAGTTCTTTGCATTCGCGTAATGGGAAATGTGGTTCTACTGTTCGCTTATGTTAGTTTGCTGAATAGTGCTCTCTGAGAGCAAGTGTGAGAGGTCGTCATTTTGATTGCAGCTTTTCCGCGTTAAGCTTTCCTTCCGTTGCTGTTCGCACATTTGTTGGCTGCAACTAGATAGTAGTCTGAGTCTACGTTTAGCCTTTGGAGTGTACGT
>NW_016180825.1:0-3270 GCF_001687245.7 Rhagoletis zephyria | reverse complement strand
TAGACTGGGTCCAAAAAAAAAAGTTGCTAATGTCCGCCCCTAAATTTAAAGATTATGTTGAGAGGGTTCTGGAAAAATTTTTTTTTTTTTTTTCTAAAGAAAGAAAATTATTTTAGCTACTTCAAAATAAATGGCAGTTGCATTGGTTCCCAACAAAGAAAATTAATTTGGGCTTACCATATCGTCGTTTAAAGTACAAAACCGCGTATCGGGATTCTGGAAAACCTGGTAACTAAAAATGAAATTTGCCTACCGGAAGCTCCTGGTATCAAGCGCTTATCCATTCATACTAAAATATCGCTACTTAAATTTACGAAGAAGAGATAATAAGGGATAAAAGAAAAACGTTTGGAAATAAGACAAGTTTAACTCTCTCCTTTAAAATTAAGGAAGCCTCTCATACCAGGTTTTGCATTTTCTTGATACGCGGTTTTGTACTTTAAACGACGATATATACATTCACATACATATGTGCATGTATAACGGCATATATATGTATATATATACATACATATGTATACCATATAGGTTTTTCTATTTGTATGAAAAGTTTTAGCCAACCATAAAGCTTGCGGCGCTCTTTTGGTCTATTAAAATGCCACCAAAGTTGAACAAATATCAATAATTGTTAAATAAAAGGCCAAGCAGCGGGTAGCTGCCAACCAGTTCAGAGATTCAATTCATGCCAAGTTAGAATTGTATTTCGGTTATCTAGCGAATAATGATGGTGGCATGCAAAGAAATTTATGTGTGTATAAACATATGTATATATTCATACATATATATACATACATATGTAAGTACATTGTACATGGAGTACCCACATGACACAATGTAACCAGGAAGCTAGCTCTAGACTAGACCTCGTAGGTTAGTGACTCATAAATGCTGTAAAAAAGGCAAATATTGAAGAAAGGATATTATTAAGGATTATTCCATAATATTGCATTTTGTATTAATAAGCAGTCTTTTAGTAGTTTATTTCAATCTGTGTATTCCTAGTTTTTTCTTTTTTACCATTAATTTTAACCTAGTCGGTAAGCTTGTTTTTAATCGTGGACTCAATAAACACTGAATAAACATAAATTTTTAAATATTTTCTCTTAAATGTCATTACTTAGCACCTGGAAAAAATATTGTTGTTGAATTCGTAACAAAACAAGTAAGAGCAGCGCTGTCTTCGGCTATGCCGAAGGCTTCATACCTTTCATGAACATCTGAAAATTTTACTTTAACAGATTACTGAATTCGAAAAAAAATATATATTCACAGCACACATAGATAGAGGAGTTACATATATAAAAAAATGTATCTAAACAATCAGAGGTATGGAAGATATACCTTATATACCATCAATCAAAGTGATTTGCACTGTTGTGTGATCGGTATGTAAACCGGTAACACAATTTAATGGGTTTAGCTTCCGTCCCAGCAATGGTTTGTGCGCTGGGCTTGGGACCCGCCACGTAAGTCACTCATCATGCCCGTGCTGGTATATGGCGCAGAAGCATGGACAATGGCAACATCCGATGAGGCGGCTCTTGGAGTGTTTGAGAGAAAGATTTTGCGGAAGATTTACGGGCCTTTACGCGTTGGCGACGGCGAGTACCGCAGACGTGGAACGATGAGCTATATGAGCTTTACAACGATATGGACGTAGTGCAGCGAATTAAAATACAGCGGCTCCGCTGGTTTGGTCATGTCTTTCGAATGGACACCGACGCTCCAGCTCTGAAAGTATTCAACTCGGAATCGGCTGGTGGTAGCAGAGGAAGAGGGAGGCCCCCACTGCGATGGAAAGATCAACTGGAGAAGGACTTTCATTTCATTTCATTTCATTTCATTTATTAATCAATAAACAATGTGTTTACAGACTATATTACAAACTTACGCATTTACAGGATAACGCAAAAAATAAAAAATATAAGTTTGTATCATGGTTTTCATACCAAATGCCTTACAAGTATATTCTTAAAATTAAGCTTGGAAGAAGAGAAATCAAACTGCTCTAAGGAAGAAGAATAAGCATTGAATTGACATAGCACCCTCCTTAAAAGGGTGTTCATGCCATAAACAGTTTTTGCTAAGCCAACATAAAATAATTCATTGCAACAAAGAATACGTGGAGCAACATTAAAAGCAGTTCTCATAAGAAGGAATGGACAATAAATAGAGCCTGAGATGATGTCAAATAAGAAACACATCGATAAAAGAGTAGGCCTCGCATCTAAGGCCATAAGGTTGATTAATAGACAGCGAGAACGGTAAGACGGGAGAGGTGCAGTAAATCTTAGCTAGCGAAAAGCAAACCGAGCAAAAACCCTTTGAACAGATTCTAATCTGTTGATATAAGTAGAATGGTATGGTCTCCAAATAAACACCGCGTATTTCAGCCTAGAACGAACAAAAGACGTATACAAAAGTTTGAAAGTATAAGGATCGGAAAACGTAGAACAAGTACGACGAACAAATGCCAGCATCGCGTACGATTTAGAGATAATAAAATTTATGTGAGTGGTAAAGCTAAGCTTGGTATCAAAATAGACCCCCAAGTCCTTAAATTCACAAATTGACTTCAGCGGCACATTTGAGATACAGTAGGAAGTAGGTACCAGTCTTAATAACTTAGCATAGGAGGTATAATGACATTTACTAATATTAAGGAATAGACAATTACGCATACACCAACTTGGCTTAGGCGGTTACAGCGCCAAAAAAGAAGAAGAAGAAGCTTCCTACATAAAGGAGATATATCGCAAAAACTGGTATAGGAACAATCAATGGTATACGAGATAAGGCTTATACAGCATAGATTTTGACAATTTTCTCAGTAGACTTTGTATTATTATTTGTACAATAGCATACGAAATTTATCGGGTTTAGCTGTCCAAATAAATTAATTTTACATTTATACATATCTGACCAATGAGTTGTATGGAGGCAATATATAAGTTACAGTGACCCGATATTTGTTAATTTTACTGTAAACTATCTATTGGTAATGAGTGAAAATAGTGCGAAATATCATGTTTCTAGCTGCATATATTTATCGAAGCTATAACAAAGAATCTCATATCTGAACAATCAGTTTTATGGAAGCAATTTATTAGCGCACATTTTACCCCCTTCGAACCCCCGTAATGTGACTATTTTGCTATTTGACGTATGCACGTCTAAATTTCTTACCGGCCATTATTTAAACCTGCATTCATACTTCTACATAGTTTTTTCTCCCCATTTGACTTTCTTTTCAATTTATGTTGTCATTTG
>NW_016180824.1:0-6567 GCF_001687245.7 Rhagoletis zephyria | reverse complement strand
AGTTTGAAGCTACCGCCACTACATTCTACTACCCTAGGCGACCAAACAGACGCAATGTAATTTTGAATTTACTGGTAATTTTAATTGTTTGTTGCCAACAACGTTTCTTTGTCCATCGGAAAGGCCAAAGGAAAACAGTCTCACAGATGTCGTACTCATTGACCAATAAGCCTCCTGACTGAGTTCACAGGTTTTTATTGTGAGACAACACCGAAAGGCTTTCACATATCGGGAATGATGATAGTGGCCAACCTCAGGTTGATAATCTTGATAGGGTATTCTATGTACTACCGTTTTAGCAACAACATGCATATTAAGTCAGGGCCAAAGTACTTGGGGCATTTTGCCCCTCCCGATGGCCACGTAAACGTTAACGCGGGTAAATTTAAGAGTTGCGCCAAAATAGCAAACGCAGCTCTTCGAGCCCGACAAGACGCCATCGTAGAATGTCATTTCCATCCTTGCGGTTGACCAGCGCTTACCGGTTGCCGAATCTCTAAATTTCTATTATTGGTACTTTATGCTGCGGATATTCGTACCTGTCGTGGCCGGTCGCTGTGGTTTGCGAGTATAGCAGCTTTGACGAAAATTTTCGCTTGTTTTATTAAGATTACAGCAAGTGATTTGAGAGGGTAATTTATGCTTTTTATTTGTAACAAATACGAAAGTAAAACAGGGAATGGACCAATTTACTTACTTGACTGTATTTGACTATTATTTAATTTGACATCAAATTTTTCATGAAGTGTCCTATTAATATTTCATGTTCAGACAACGCAAAGGTCCAGTAATTCTAAGTCTGCAAGTGTACGTATCAGCAACTCGTTGACTGTCTGCATGCAGCCTTTTCAGACCATCTTATTAGCGAAGCGATAGAATTTCCACCATTTAAACTTTGAGATGGCTCAACTTGTTGGCTGTATTTAGTTTGATGAACTTACATCGCATTGAATGTCAATTTATTTTCCAAGAAACTCGCCCGCGCACAATAAGCCAAAATCGACCACTTTCCAAAAGTGTGTATAANGCGCAATGTAATTTTGAATTTACCGGTAATTTGAATTGTTTGTTGCCAACAACGTTTCTTTGTCCATCGGAAAGGCCAAAGGAAAACAGTCTCACAGATGTCGTACTCATTGACCAATAAGCCTCCCGACTGCGTTCACATGTTTTTATTGTGAGACAACACCGAAAGGCTTTCACATATCGGGAATGATGATAGTGGCCAACCTCAGGTTGATAATCTTGATAGGGTATTCTATGTGCTACCGTTTTAGCAACAACATGCATATTAAATCAGGGCCAAAGTACTTGGGGCATTTTGCCCCTCCCGATGGCCACGTAAACGTTAACGCGGGTAAATCTAAGAGTTGCGCCAAAATAGCAAACGCAGTTCTTCGAGTCCGACAAGACGTCATCGTAGAATGTCATTTCCATCCTTGCGGTTGACCAGCGCTTACCGGTTGCCGAATCTCTAAATTTCTATTATTGGTACGGTATGCTGCGGATATTCGTACCTGTCGTGGCCGGTCGCGGTGGTTTGCGAGTATAGCAGCTTTGACGAAAATTTTCGCGGAGCCATCAAACTCAAAAAAACTAACCTTTTTTGAGTTGCTTGTTTTATTAAGATTACAGCAAGTGATTTGAGAGGGTAATTTATGCTTTTTATTTGTAACAAATACGAAAGTAAAACAGGGAATGGACCAATTTACTTACTTGACTGTATTTGACTATTATTTAATTTGACATCAAATTTTTCATGAAGTGTCCTATTAATATTTCATGTTCAGCCAACGCAAAGGTCCAGTAATTCTAAGTCTGCAAGTGTACGTATCAGCAACTCGTTGACTGTCTGCATCTGCAGCCTTTTCAGACCATCTTATTAACGAAGCGATAGAATTTCCACCATTTAAACTTTTAGATGGCTCAGCTTGTTGGCTGTATTTAGTTTGATGAACTTACATCGCATTGAATGTCAATTTATTTTCTGAGAAACCCGCCCGCGCACAATAAGCCAAAATCGACCACTTTCCAAAAGTGTGTATAAATGAAAAATCATCAAAAGTTTCCAACTGTTGTGGCTAATTAACAATGATTTGCTATTGATTACCGTTTAGTTGTTCATCTATTTTTCACTTCGATTGCATTGACATTTTCAGTGCGACAAATATTAACGGTAATTGGAAAAGTTTTATTCGATGTGATCAAGTGACCTTTGTTGCCTATTTGTTGGTCTTTGACTTTTGCGTTTTATCCTCGCTGGTTCATTGAGCTTTTGACAACTGACTCGGTCATTACGTATGTATTTTAAGGTAGAATATAATGAGTAGTATGAAGGGGATTGTTCAGTTTAGTGAACGTTGCTTTGTGACATTTATTAATGTTTAAATACAGTTGATTACTAACACACCAACTATAAAGCTTATTAAGCTAAAATTGAAGAGTTTCAGTTTCATCGGGGAGAACGAGAAAGCCAAAGTCAGTGGCAGAAGACACGCTTCAGTTCCGACAGTTCCGTCTCATATACTTTAAATCATCTTCGGAAACTTCTTCACCAGAAGCGAAATTATATGACAAAAAATCGGCTGCAAAAAAAATTTAATAATCGATTGATCGTTTAATAGATTAATCGAAAGCAGTCGACTACTAGTTGCACTTAATCGTAAGAAATTAACCGATTAATCGGCCGTTTCGATTAATTTCGAAAATTAGTAAAAACCATTTACATAAGTTATAAAAATTAACTGTTAAAGGATACTTTCTTGTTAAATTGTAAAAGCTTGCGCCATGAATTCAGTGTACAAACAATCAAGAAACTAAAAACAATAAAAAAATATGTAAATTAGTATACCATCTGTTATACACCCCGTTTGAAAATTATAAGCGCACCAAAAGTATTTTTTTTTGTTATTTAATTTTAATTATTTTTTTTTTTAAATACATTTTATTCTTTAGCAAAAACCGTATAAATATAAATATATCAAACTTTGTGCAATACTAAAAAAAAAATCAACAAAAAATTCGAGCTTTTTAATTAGATTTCTTAGAAAGATTTTCAGTATGCAGTTTTGTAGCCCATTAAGTTTTTGTATAGAAAGTTACAAGCTTGAAGTATCACTTACCGTTGATTTTTATTCCATATAAAAAAGCGTATGAAAGAAAATGCGCAACACCGTAAAAGTGCTAATTTTGTTGGTTTCTTTTCGATTATTTTGAAAATTAATCGGTTAATCGCTCTAATGATCTAATGAAAATAACCGATTATAATCGGTTATTCGATTAATATGGCCATCAATCAGTTCATCTGGATGGGTGTAACTAGTGCTGGTGTGTTGCCCTTGGATATTTGGCCCACCCTGTTTTAAATCAACTTCAGCTAGGCGATGGAGGATGGTTAGGTTAGGTTAGGTTGAAGTGGTTGCTAGGCCCAGAGGGCGCCAGCACACTTAGGCCCGATCAGGGCCCATTGTGATACCACATGGATTAAATAAAAAGGGTTGGAGGACACTAAAAGAGTGGATATGTACAAAAACCCATAATAAAAAGTTTCGACCTCTATAAAGGGGTATCTGTACGACCTGAAGCATATATGCAACACTCGTGAATCTTTGTTATGTAAAAAAAAAATCATAACAACAATATTAGTCCGCGAAATTCGAGCTTTACATATATGTAACACTAGCGTTTGAAGAGTTAATAAATTAATTATAATTATCTGGCATTATTTTATCAATATTCGATGGCCAACACTATTACATAAATGTCAATAAAAGTGTTTAGGAAATCTCTAAAACCATCTTGTTCAAAATATTTTAATCTATCTTCCGTAACAGTGTGCCATCTTACCATGAAGCATATTATGTAACACGTTTAAGTGTTCATAAATGCGTACATACGGGTATATTAGCAAGACAAGTTCCGTTTCAAATGCACGAATATATAAAGATACATATACCACTCTATTGTATTTGTACAAGAATGCTGTTATAATTTACGAAACATATTATTATGTGTGCAATTTCACCTTTGGCCTATGCCAAAACAAATTTCAATTATCTACTTACAGGCAAAGCCAAGAAGAAGATATGCAAATTTTGCAAATACCAAATGTTTCGAAATAATTAGTTTGTAGAACAATACATATATGTGGCACATATGAGAAGATTACTAGTGTGTAATTATATGCCAATTCATCTTAAGCTCTAGAATACAGCAATGAGTTTGAACCTAATTTAAATAAACTCAATAATCATATCAACCAGGTCATAGAGGAAGGCAACATCAAGTTATTAGCGGTTAGCTACATACATATATACGTTTCCTATTAGTTAATAAATAGCCTCTTTATCTATTTATGTATCCACCTTTAGGCATGGTGCACATTAGAGCGATACTATATGCGAAACGATAGGCGATATGATAAGCGATACAAGATGAAAGGGAAACCAACATGCTGAGTACGTGGGAATTGGTGGGAAACGATGAAAACTGTGCTCACTTGCACATTGGAATATCGAATAAACTGGATTTTTTTTAGCGGACAAACCACATTTTTCATTTCATACAAATCTCGACTTCTCAGTAAAAGTTTTCAAGGCTTTTCCAGTTTAAGTGAAACCCCTAAGCAATTTTAAATATATATCCTAGGTTACTTGGTGTTGAGCAGTAAACGATATTTAATTCCAATAAATGATTTTTTGCCGCTTAAATGTTTTCTACGTATTTGGCCGAGCTTCTCCTTTATTTCGTGCTCCGCTTCTTGATGTTGTGACACAAATGGAGAGATCTTCACTTTTACTCCACCTTCAAGAAGCTTTTTTATGGCAGATGAACCAGTTTTTTTTTGAATTGCAACTTTTCGAAAAACTCGACAGCTGCTTTTTTAAAAAAGGCGAACAATCGAACACCCTAGCGCTTACTGAAATCCCTATTAACTTTAATTGTGCATAATTCACTTGAGCTTTTAAAGTGTCATGTACAACAATGTGCCTAAAATCCTTTTGAGTACTAATGCCTCTTCATGTGTATGACCAGCAAGCTATGTATGTATGTATGTATGTATGCATGTTTCCCGAGTTGCTCAAAAATTAATTATCTGTTCTCCTTCCTTACTCGTTCCAGCTGCATTCATTTTAAGCACGAGAATTTCACTTCCAATTAAGTCTAAGTAAATAAATGAGACAGATTTCATTTTCAGCGTATCCAAGTACATATATATATATATATATATATATATATATCTATATATATATATATATACATATGTTTAAACTCTCTTATGAAGCAAACGAAAATCAGTCACGCATGCTCTTTAATAAATATTGACATTTTATACGTGCTAATCTTCTGATTTGCTATGCTCTTGCGGTAAACACTTATGTACCTACTTAGTAGTTAGACTCATCTAGGAATGGGTGGGGTAACTACATACATATATACATATTTACGCCCGTGTAGGTATAACATGTTCTATTTACACCTGCAAATTGCGGTTGACACTGACAGACAATAGAAAAAAATAGCGTCAGCAAAATTACAATTATTTATCAGCTACTTTAGGTGACATTCTGTCGCATATGTTTTAAGTGAAATATTCCAGGGATGCTGATGATGCATGAGACGAGCAAAATTTGATTTTGTAAGTACATTCTTACTAATATAAGTGGGCAGTTAAAATATATGTATACGAGTGATGACAGGTGACAGATGCAGTTATGCGTATTTTTATGAAATCTTTTATATATGAAAACAAGCAAAAATTATTATTTTTTCATTCCAACATAACATACATACACATCGACGGTACTTTGGCAAAAAGCTCGTAACTCAGAGATTACCAAGTAACTTTGCAGGAACAACAAAAAACTATACATTAAAATAAAAAAAAAAATGCAATAAATTTTATAAGGTAGAATTTCTATATTAATTTCGGCTATGTGGTTTTGCCAAAGTACCGCCGATATGTAAATATATATTGATATTTTACAACAATCTAACAGTTCTATAAAAAGCTCTAAATAATAATGTCCTTAGAGTTATAAAATTATGTGTTGTGTGGGAAAATATTGTCTACCATAAATACGCAAATATATCTTTAATAGAGGACAGTCATTATTTTAGATTATATCCCTGTTCGGGGAAATATCTAGGTACGAGGTAGCGCATGATTTTAGGTCTCTTCATTTGTGATATAACATCAGGACGCAGACTAGAAAGTAGGAGGAGAAGCTCGGCCAAACACTTACCAAAATTGTGAGCGCAAAAATATTATTATTATTATATATGTATATATAAAAACTACTAGTTTTCCTTCACACGCTTTGCTTAGTTTATGAAATTCTGCATGTCGCATTGTTAAACTCAGCAAAAAATAAGAAATTTTCACATTTTGCTTCTTTTTAACCCCCTTCTCAAAATTTTAAAACCGAAACCTTCTTAAAGCTCTTTCTTCAGGGCTTTACATATTTAAGTTACCCAATTCCATTAATATAGGTTGAACTTGACCCTTTAAACAGGGGGCAACCTCCCTACATATGGTTTAGAAAAAAAAAGACTTCAAAAATATTT
>NW_016180823.1:0-6568 GCF_001687245.7 Rhagoletis zephyria | reverse complement strand
ATAGAAATCGGTTAATGCGATGCAAACTTTGCGATATATATAAAAAAAAATATTCCGACGAATCGATGACCTCCTCCTTTTTTGAAATCGGTTAAAAAAGTAAAAGATTCCGGTCAAATTTTTTCATTTGTGTTAAAGCCTGTTCTATTACAAAAACATCATACCATTTAATGATGAAGATAGATTGGTAAATGAAAAATGAATAAGCGGTCTAATGAAAATGCGCAAGGATATTTTTGTATGAAATATGAGCAGGAAAGAATGTACATGGCGTATGAGTAACACTCTTTCCTACTCATATTTTATCTTTTGATAAGACTCTCTTCAAAGAGAATTCATATGTAAATATGTGCGTGTTATTTCCAAATAGCGCTAAAGAGAAACGATTTCCGTGCTTTATTGCACTCTGCCGAAATCACTTAGGTAGTTACAGCGTCAAATAAGAAAAGGAAGAAGTATGTATTCGTAGTTATGTTTAACGACGACTTGAATAAACCTACTTCAAGCCAACACTGAAGTCAATTTATTTGCGTTAAAAATCTAGTTTGAAGGGACCGATATCTTAAATANGAGATGCGATTGCTTTTATTTGCTTGCCACCTTGGTTTATTTTTTGTAACGACTATTTTTTTCTCGTTGTGAAAATGTTGTTGTACATGTTATTCAATAGCTTGGATTATATCACTTACCCATAAACTCATGTCCCTGCAGTGTTTATTATTTGTTTGTTAGTCCAATGTGTTAGTCACCATGTAAACACAGTGGGATAGTATCATTACAGGAGCTGCAATGACAATAAAATCAGCGAGCACTAATCAGGAATAGCCCAAAAGTCCTGTGGCGATAAAACAAGGCTGTGAAGAAGTATGTATCTACATATGTAAATAGGAAAGAAGAACCAATAATACCAGTTGAATTCTAAGAAATGGATTGTTTGTGTATACATACTTTTACATTAGGTTTGCCTGCCAAGAAACAATATCAATACAATTGGATCATAGTTTGGTGTAATTTAAGACTGTCGTATGTCTCAGAACTCAGAGTTTTACTTGCGCTGTGAACTATACTGCCATCTCTAAAATGCGACTTTTTCGTCAAAGTAGTGCAACTTCAACATTTTTAAGTAAAAATCTGATGGTAGAAGAAGAAGATCTTAAGTATAATGGCATTGTCAAAGGAATGAACTTTTTTCTGCTTTTTATACTGAACAATGACCACGAATTAACCATTTCCGCCATGTATGGATAGTGAATCAACCTAATAGCTAAACAGGAGCTCATACAAATGTTCACGCCATTATAAGTAGATAGTACAAATACAAAACTATATTAAATTACTTTTAATTAAAACACAATGAAATTGCAACTTCTGATGGTATGTTGCCACTCACAGACATAAGCGTGAATGTATATATATAGATACAAAGTAGGCACCCTGCAGGAAATTGAACTAGTTTGAAAGTAATTTATAAACTATTTTTTTCAATACTAACTAATTAAAATTCTCACTTTTCCCCTGCAACGAATTGATTTAATTAACTTGGCGATGCAAAAGGTAGCAGTCCATTATCCGACTCTGCATTTGATTTCAACTACTTTAAAATGCTTTTGGCTTAAAGCACTTCAAAGTCAGTATGTTTCTATTAAATATGCTTTCATTCTGCACTTCACAGATGTTTTTGCATACTTCCTAGACACAAATTGTTTCTTTGAGTAAAAAAAGTATCAAAATTCTAAACATTTACTCACTGCATGATTTAAAAAAAATACTTACTTCCGTCAGGGTATTTACTCCGGTATCAAAGAATAAGTAGTGGTGCGTTTACCGGTTCAAAATGAGCGAACTGAATCGCATTCTGTAGTGATGAGACTTATTTATTTATGTATAAATATATATATATATATATATATTTATATATACACAGGGTGGTCCAAAAATGCATGTGAAAAAGTAAAGTCTGAATTTTTATGCTCCCACCCCCTAGGATGGTTCTATACCGAAAATATATACCTTTGTTGTTTTATTTTGAAATCAAAAAATATTTAGAGGTCGCTCAAAGCGCCCGAAATTGTCCATGTATTTTATATTGGGTAAAAAAAACTTTTCGTAGAAATGATAAATAATGGTTAAAGATCAATATTTGTCTACTAAAAAACTCGTGCTTATCTGCAGGAGATTCCCAATAATAATACCCAACTGTTTATTTAACCATTTTTTCATTGCAACTATAATTTATAGGAGAGACAGCATTACAATTCCGACTTTACTGTTTTGGGACCACCCTAGTGTATATACATATCACAACATTCATGCCATCGAATACTAGTATGTATTCGAATACTCCCCGTTGCGTATTTGAAGTAAATATTTGTGTTTTCTTTCCGTCAGCATTTGAGGACTTAATGCCATACGGATGAATCGAAACATTTAATTGAATTGTAGTCGCACTAAATGTAAGAAAAATAATGAATTACAAGAAATAATAAATTAAATCACTTAGTGACAATGTTCTTTGCGGTTAAATTATTGAACTTAAAGTCGCTCTACGACCTCTCGGGCATATCATATTCATGGCATTTCTGCCATTATAAACTTTCTAATTGCAAATGCAAGGCATATAAGTGTATCAAAACGGAAGAAAATACGAGATCATTATCGTCATTTCGTTTTGTTGACATCCTAGAGTTACGCCGTTTCGTCTTGGATGACATTCTTCTGTACTAATACATATAGAGTAGAGATGCCAGATCGAAATTAAAAAAATCGATTTTTGAATTGAATCGATGCAGGGAGAAATCGTCAAAAAATAAATCGATCTACCAAGATAGGTGTATATAAACGCCTTTTACTTAATTTTCTTAAAGAAACAAAGTACGGCCTTCTGACCAACACTGAAATTACAAACATTGGTGTAAGTATTTTTTAAAACATGCATGTCATATATTGTTTCAATACATAGATTTATCCAAAAGCTATCCGGTAGCTAACAATCCATAGATACCTAAAAGAAATGAGAAGGTTTTTCTATTTTAAGACATTTTAGGAGAATGGTAAAATTTTTCACATAGAAAAAATTTTGTTTTATTTCAAAATTATCCGCTATTTTAGAAATTTGTTATACATATGTAAATAGACTAGCCCAATAAAGCTTACGTATACAGATTTTTTCGCAATCAAGATTTTTTGAATTTTTGTTGTTTTCGTATTCAACAATTTGTTATTAGCCAAAAAATAGCGAAAGCCGATTTTTTATGAATAAAATGCCTATCATAACAAAAAAATGCCAAGAATCATGGATATTTTGCAGCCACTTGAAGCTTGCACTTTATTATACGAAAATTGAATGGACTACAAAACCGCATATCAGAATTTTTACTAGAAAATATTATTAACAGACTGCGGTTTTGTATGCAGAAAACGGAGCCAAAAATTATTATACCCTTTGTTTATAGTTATGTGGTACATATTTCTAGGTTCCATATTTTGCATAAAAATCCGCAATTTAATTCATTTCTCCAATATCATTTTGCTCCAATTTGCACTTTGGCTATTTTCTGTTAAATAAACGAGTGAAAATACTTTAAAGTACAGGTAGATGCAATATCCAAGCCCCCTTCATTTTTTGTACTAGCGTCAAATTCAAATTTGATAAAAATGTTTTTAGATTTTCTAATGCAATGTTATATGTTAAAATTCCTTGTAGCCTTTGCCCTCTTTTGAAATTTTTTTTTTTGCAAATGCAAAATATAAATTTCATTAAATTCGACTTTACAAACCAGTGGCAACTCTCTTCAAAATATTTGCAAGCCATTCCCTATTGGGATACGGATGTATTTCAAATATAGCATTCCCCTAATTCAATTTGAATTTAACTTTTAAAGAGGGTGACACTTAAGTGTGGTTTAAAAGAAAATCATTTTAAAAACCATATCGATTGATGCCCATATTGTAACAATAATTTGACGCCTCATTTTTGAATATCGAACGACCTTTGTAAGTATATGTACCTTAATGCTACAAACACATAAATTTATAACTTCAAACTGTATTTACAGTGAAAATATGAAAGTCAAAATAAATGGCATTTTTGATTTTAGCGTCCTCAATTTCACATCCTTAATTCTAGTTTCGCGCACTGTGCACTGCTATGAAGAAAAAATTTAAATAAATACTAAACAGTTATTTTTCGACAAATCCATTGAAGTAGATCTGTCCATTCTTTTACTGCTTTTCTATGAAGATCCACTGGTTCCAATTAAAAACTCCCTGATGTTTCAATATACAACCAGTTTCCGAACAACGTTAAAAAATAATAAACAATAAAATAAATAAATAATAGACTTTTTTCTAATAGTGGTCGGCCCTCGGCAGGCAATGGCGAACCTTTGAGTGTATTCAGCGATGAAAACTGCTTTTCATAAAAAATGCAATCGCCGTTCTGAGTCGGCGTAAAACTGTACGTCTCTTCCCTTTGTGTCACAACATCAAGGCGCACGCCAAAAATCGGTTGAGAAGCTCGTAAACACTAAAATATTGGGCCTCATGCATAGAAAGTGAGCTTAAGCTCGGACTAAATTTCTGCACCGATGGAGTGAGCTGAAGTTCAAGAATTTTTGTTGAAAATCGAGTCAGAGCTTAAGCTCAATTTTTATGTAAGAGTCCCATTGCGTAAGCGCCAATCTATTATTATTATTAATTATAAATAGGATTTAATAATTATAGTTTATAACTATACAATTAAAATTAACCTCATTCGTTTGAAAAATAAATAAGGAACAACAGTTAATCAAAAGTCGTTACTTTTAACTTTCCGCCCACATGCATACTAGGGTGAATCAAAATTGGAACTTTTTTAAATTTCGACTGGGAACGTTCGGATTCTTGAAGATAACAGGGAGGACAAGTTCCTTCTAAAATTTCAGCTTATTTGAACAAGATTTCGAGGTCGCTCAACGCTGTTGTTTTGTTTCCCGGAAACTACAGATTTTAAATGCATCTTTAAAGAGTCCGACCGATTCTAGTTTTTTTTCCAGATACCGATGCCGATGCCGACTAATCGGCTTATGGAGAAAGAATCGGCCGATGCCGATGCCGATTCCATAAAAAATTACAAATAAATGTATTGATTCTTAAAATCAGTTAATTTACCGGAGTTAACAAAAGAAAAGAAAATATATAATTGAATCAATTGGCTTTGTATGCAACATTGCATACACATGTACGTATGCACTCAATGCATAAGAACTTATATGCTAGGTATGTATGTACATACATATAGTGGTCCATAAAATAAAAAATTACGATATTTTAACAGGTTATGGCATTTGGCATTTGTCTTTTGTTTAATTAATGTTTATTACTTTTTTTATAAAAGTCTAGCTGGTATACAACAAACACCATATAAATTCAGATTCCACACTTTGTACAAAAATTAGAAAAATTCTGCTTTATTTTCGCCAAAATTTCAAACTTTTTAATCAGAATTTTGGTATGCAGTTTTGTAGACCATTTAATTCTAGTATAATGAAGTGCAAGTTTCAAGCTGCTATGAAATTCCATTAATTTTTCGGCAATTTTTTTTTGCTGGCAGTGTCCTCCATGTAAAAGAAAATTGTCGAACTCACTTTTGCATGGAAACAACGTTAAACACCTTCAACAAAAAAAAAAAAAAACATTTTTGTGAGCTGTCTATATTATTATATTATACATACATATGCGCCATATTAAAACACCCCCGTGGCCGCCACTGACTGACAAGTAGTTTAACCCCCAAAACCGACCGCTGGATCCGCCATTGTCATCTTTGCATTATCTTCGTCTTCCGATTTGTGCATAAGTTATCTAAGACTTCTCAAACAGCTGGCAACCCTCCTAAAAATAGTTAAGAAATCAATATCAATCAATAGTCTGATATTGTGATACCTCCAAATTTGATGTGCCTGATGAATTAAGTTAAACTTGATTTTTAGAATACATGACAACGTTCCTAAATACAGTTCAGAAAGAAAGCCTTTTTAAACCCATTTCATTTCATACCCATATTTTTAATAATTGCTTTAACTTATTAAATAATTTGAGTTTACCTTTTTCAACAGGCGGAACCCTCTGTAATAATCTAAATAATTAAACTAAGGATATCTTAACACCCCCGTTTCTCGTAATATTTTAATATTTCACTTCACTCGTGCATACTTTATTTAAGTTCTAATTTTGAAACAGGTGGCTGCCGTATTGAAAATATTAAACTATTTTCAAACCACAACCTCTTTCGTCTGACATCCATATCAGGATATACATTTCAATTTTCTGCCTTTAGTTAAGTCGAACTTGCTTTTTGAAATAGGTGGCAACCCTCATACATATGGGTAATTAAGAAATAAAGCCTTTTTAAAACCATTTAGATCGATACTCATAGTGTAATAATTGATTTAATTTAAAAATAATTTCAATTTAATTTTTATATCAGGTGGCAACTCTTTTTGAAAAAATAATAAAACTGTTGCACATACAAAAGCCAAGCACTTTAATTTGATACCTCATTTTGTAAAATCGAACTAACATTAAACAT
>NW_016180820.1:0-6568 GCF_001687245.7 Rhagoletis zephyria | reverse complement strand
CTCTCTCTCTCTCTTTTACTACAAGCTTTATGATAATGTCTTGCTCTCTCTTTCTTCTACATTTTGCTCGCTTTATTCAGTCAGTCAGTTTTTTTTATGAGAGAAAATCAGTAAGTCACTAACTCAATTAAAGTCAAAATCCATTGTTTTCAGCTTACAGCTTTCACTTTTACTTACACATACTTCTCGTGTCTCTGAGCGGCACACATTTGTTATTTCAATTAATTTCCGATATGTTTTGCCTCTGTATGTCTGCCTTTGTCTGCTGGTGTTTACTCTGAGCAAACAGCAGTCAGCTTGATTAGCAAGACAAAAAAATAGAATAGGAAACGAAAGGAAAGTACTTCAATCGATGAAGTGAGCGGCGGCGACCGTTGTTGCCAAATTAAAATAACAAAACCATTTTGCCGAGTTTTGGTTGGGTTTTGTGTTGTTTGACAAAACGAACTGAGGAGAATGTGTAGAAAAAGATGTCCAACGCTCTCTTTCTTTCTCCCTTTCCAAGATGTTCCTTTCTTCTCGCTTATCAAAAACAACTGTCGAATAAAATTAGCTCTCTCTACGCTGAAGTCGATATTTAATACCGCTTTCTGCCACACACTTTGATGTTCGATTGACTTTGAGGCGGCGGTGGTCTTCTTCTGTTGAGTTTTCCCTATCAAAAACTGCAAATGGCCATTCTTCTCTCTTCATTGTAAGAGAATGAATGTTTTCCCCCATACATTGCGGACCCTGCTGCCTGCCTGCCTGCCTGCCAATGTATTCATTATTCCCTCGGGTCATGTTTGTGCTTCGGCCTCCATTCGAACTTTGTGCCCCTTTCTTCTTTTGATGTGAGAAGTGTGCCCCTCACAAAAGGTCTTTTTATCTCTGCGCCCAGTCTCTCTCTTGCTGACACCAGCAACAACAACGCCTTCAGCCCCTCAAAGAAAGAAAGTGAGGAGCTCTATTGTTCTCGGTGTCGATTCCATTGATTTTTTCTCTCTGTGCTCAGCTCTGTGTTTCAGTCTTCCTCCTACACTTTTCTTTCTTTCTCTTCGTTGCTTATCTTGCCCACAGTTTTGCTTCTAATGCACAAGAGTTGAATTGAATTTTCCCTCCTCTCTCCTTTTTATTACTTTGCATTATTTTCACTTTCATGACCAGAGAGAGAGAGAGAGAGAGAGAGAGAGAGAGAGAGAGAGAGAGAGAGNAGAGAGAGAGAGGCTAACTTGCTAACACACTTAAAACGATGGGGGCAAACAAGAGGAGACCACGTTTTGTATCGCTTTGAGTTGCAGACAGAGGAAAAAAAAGTTAGCTAAAGATTTTGCTGCTTTGTGTGATTTTCTAGTGTTGGGAAGTGTTATTTTTAGCAAGAAAGTGTCTGAAGTTTCTCACTTTTTTCGGTAATAGTTTAAATTAATTAATTTGCCTCACTTTCATTGATTAAGCACACACAAACACTCTCTGCAAACTTAGATAGTTTTTGAGCCATGCTCTGTTTCTTCAAGACAGAGCAGTGGGCTTCTTTATTGTCACTCTAAAAGACAATTAATTAATTAGAGTGTGAACAAAACAGCAGCAGCAGTAAGATGATGATGCGCTTCGGTGTCGCGTCACCACTTCACTAGCATCGTCAAGTCTTTGTGTTTTTTACTCTTTGTCATGTTGCTGAACAAGTTAGGCGAACTGTTTTACAAGTTTGGCTCATCGACTAAATTGAAACAACTTCGTCTTCTTCTTCTGTTTCACCTCCTCCTCACTTTAAACCTTATTAGCTTGCACCAGTCTGCTTCTGTGTGTGTGTGTGTGTGTGTGTTAGCCTAGGCTCTGTAATTAAGCAAACACACATACGCAACACTTCACATTTCACTCTTTTGGTGAAAGTGAAGAAAGTGCCACCAGGCACAAACACACACACACACACACACTGGCGAATCTTCTTCTTCTTCTTCTGCACTTCTCTTTGTCTTTCCATTGTGATGTCTTAATTAAATAAATTAGCCTCTATGGCATCTCCAGTTTGCTGCTGGTAGTTCCTTTTTAGAGCTGCTCAAGCAGCAGTTTCTTTTTCCAGAGCAGTTTCTGTCTACTCCTTGGAGAATACTACTACTGCTGTTCTAGTCTTTGGCCCAAAACTTTTCTGGCCAACTCTCCATTGACTAATTAAACATCAACGGCAACTGTCGGTTTGAATGCTCTAACTCAGTCTGTCTGTCTGTCTGTTTGTCTGAATGCTTTCTTTCTTGTTTTGCAACGGCCTAATCTTTTTAAGGCCTTCCAATGACCCAGCTCTCTTTTCTTTCTTCTCCTTCAACCCTTTGCAGCCTAGCTTCTGCTTGAAAATGTGTGTCTGAAACAGGGTTAGCTGGAAATTCATTGACTGCTTCCCTCATCAAGGGAAAATAATCAAAATTGATCAAGCAGTGTGTGTGTGTTTTGTGGTGTGTCCAGTTAGGAAAACTGACTTCAAAAGTGAAAACATTTTGCTTATTGTAGACAATGTAGGGCTCGTTTTCTGGTCGCCTAAAATTTAATAAAAGCCTAAAAGGTTTTCTGTTATTATTGTTTTCTGTAACAAAACACTGCCCAGTGTTTTTAATCTAAAGAGAGACGGTCTCAGAAGTGAAGGAAGACGAGATGATGTTCTGGCATCATCTGAGATAGTCCCTTATCCGCTTGATTAGATTCTTTAAATTATAATTAATTGAATGTATTAGAAAAGAAGAGTGGATTGCCTGCCTTGCTTTGCCTTGTCTCGCCTGAGCTTATAATTAAATTGAACTGCTCTGAAAAAAAGTGGCGACAAAATGGACAAAATGGCCTCTAAATGGACACAAACTACTTTCTTTCCTTTTTTCTCCCTAATTTAATTATTTATCTTCATTGCTCGACAATTCTAGGGAGAGAGAGAAGGCAGAGACAATCTAATATGACTTTGCAGTTGAAGTTGTTGTTTTGTCTTCTGTTGTGTGTTTGTGTTTGTCGGTCAGTTGTGTCCATTTTTATCAATTTTTGTTCTCTAAAAGTTGAAAACATTAAAATTTATACTCTTTTTTCATTGCAGTTTTTCTGTGTGCTTGCTCTGCGAAGTCAAAATCACTGGGCAGTTTAATGCAATTTAATTGATGTCTCTCTTGCTCTCTCTCACTCTCACTTTCACTTTTGCTAGCCAGCTCAATCGATGGCTTGCTCTGCTGGCTGCTTGTGCGTTGAATTACAAGCGAAAGTGTTTGCCGCCTGTTTCCCTTTCACTCAAATGAAATATCAAGCATCGAAAAAAAAATTCGTCCGTTTGATTCGCTTCAGTAGATCTTTCTGCCCAGCAGATCTCTAGCAGGCAATAATCAATAGGGCTGCTGCTTCTGCTGCTTGTTGGTATTTATATACTTTGCCTTACTGCCGTGCTGATGGTGATGATGGATTATTAAAAGATATAAATATAATATATAATAGATTTATCATTGAACGAATGAAGCAAACAGAGGAGGAGAAAGTAGTAGGAAGAAGATGAAGACTGCTCTGTTGATAGCAGCAGCAGTTCAAAGATGATGAATGGCAGGGCCAAAAGAGAGAGAGAGAGAGAGAAAGATGTTAGATGGAGCAGATAGCAAAGGGAAAGGCCGTGATCACCAAATTAGAGCCTCTGGGCATTCCAACTTCTACTTCGGATGGGGAGCAGTGAACAAACGAAAACAAGGCGGAAGTTTTCCGAAAGGAAAAAAAGTAATTTTTGGTGCCGTACAGTGCGCTCCTGCCCTTGCCTGCCTCCGGTAGTGCTGATGGAAAGTATCGATTGGGTAATGTCAGTGAGTGTGTGTTGGAATCTATCCGATCGTTCTGCTCAAGTTCTGTCCTGCTTTTTATCTCAAGCGGAAGAAGCTGTTCACTTTCTTAATTGTGACAAATTATTATTGTTTGCCTCTCGATTATTGCTTATTATGCTTGCCCTGAATACTTTTGTTATTAGCAGTCTGATTTTCATGTAAGAACAGAGTAAGAGTGAGAGGTCTACTTTATCGAAACGACATTAGCTTTTTTACTTTTTGTTAAAAGACGACTTTGAACTTCTGATGTCGTGGTCTCATCTTTGTGGTGCTTTTGTTTTTTGTTTTAGCAAATAAAACCGCAGTGATCCAATTAAAGTATGCAAANCTGTTTTTTTTGTTTTAGCAAATAAAACCGCAGTGATCCAATTAAAGTATGCAAAGTAATGCAAATTGCCAATTAAAGTGTAGCTTTAAAAAAGGGCAAAAGTTTTTGATATTTTTGTTGTGGTCTTAGACGAGAAACTTTTTCTTTACTATTTAACTGTTTTTTCCTTCTTATTCAAAACTGCCTATTTCTGCCTTTCTCAGTTTTGGTATTCACTGTTCGTCAGAGATGTCTGAGCAGAGCAGAGTAGCCAGCAAACAACGAGAAGAGAAGGACATTAGAAAGTTTGCCGCCTCTTGTGTTGTTTCTTACTTTCTTTCTGTTCTTTCTGTTCTCTCTGTTTCTCTCTGGCCTGCTCTGATGCTCTGATGCCCTAATGGGCCTAATAAGGGCAAATTGGCTTTACTTTTTTCGGGAGAAAGAGAGAGAATTTTACTTGAACTTTTTTGTTTAGTTTCTGCACATACGCTCTTGCACAGGCACTCGCACACAATGGCTAGCGCCCCTAAAAAACAGTGCAAATAATGAAATTAACTCATAAGTATGCGACTGTCGTAGAGGAGGAGAAATAAGAGGGAGAAGGAGAAGAGGAAGAAGAAAAAGAAGAAGAAGAAGAAGGTAGAGAATGAAGGGCCATTTTTAGGCCAACATACAAACAAGAGTGAAACAGGAGAGGAAGAAAGTCCAGGCAGAATTCAGTTCTGGCAAGCTCTGTGCATTGTACATTGGAGCTGGAGCTGTCCGAGCCAATCAAATCGAAGCCTTTTTTAGCCACTGCTAAAAAAATAGCTCGGAAAGCCTCACACACAGTGTTCTTAAGTTCTTTGCCCGCTTTTCTCAAATCTAATCTATGGAAATTGCCATCACTTTTGTTGCTGGTAGTTTTGCAAAAGGAGAAAAGTGGGCTAATTCATTTCAGCTTTTCCATCCATTTTTTCAGTCTACATCATAACTGCCACCGTTGTTGTTTACAAACTCAGACTTGAGCAAGAAGATAAAGAAGTGTGCTAGTAAAAAAACAGTTGCCAGCCAAACGATTATGCTTCTAATTTTATTTCCTTCGTCTAATCTGCTTAATCATCTGCTGCATTTTACGAGCTGTTTATGTGTGTGTGTCCTCTAAATGGGGCCGTTTGCATTCTCTGGTCAACTTCTTCTTCTTCTTCTTTGTTGCCAATGCACTGCCAGCTAAAATGGGGCACTTTTTAGTTGACGTCAACAGTTGATGGCAAGTTGACTGGCTAGTTGCACTGTCATACCACACTAGGAAAGTCATGCTTTTAGATTTATGCAAAGTTTTTTTTGCATTTTAAAACATCTACTGTTTTTTATCTTTTTCTTGGCCCTAAGATTCAGTTGATCAAACTTGGACAATAAAAAAAGTATTCAGTCTAAGGCAGAGAAGGCGATTGAAAAGGCCATTTGNTGCACTATCATACCATACTAGGAAAGTCATTTTTAGATTTATGCAAAGTTTTTCTTTGCATTTTAAACAACTACTTTTTTATATCTTTCTCCTTGGCCCTAAGATTCAGTTGATCAAACTTGGGCAAAATAAAAAAAAAGTATTCAGTCTAAGGCAGAGAAGGCGATTGAAAAGGCCATTTGTATGTACGACCACTGCTGAAGCTGAAAACGGTCGTTTACGAGTTTGAGTGTAGGAGGGCAATTAGATACTTTTAAAAATGCTGGACATGCTGTGATGCGCATTGGCTAGCCCAGCCAATTCGAAAGCTTTTCTTTTTGCAACAACTTGAAACCGCTTGAAACATTTTTGCAAAACCACAACAGTTTACTCAGTTTTTTGTTTATTTGTACTACACTACTCGCTCTCTGCAACTACCTTTATCACCGGTGGTGGAGGTGGTGGTGGTGAAGGCGAAGGCGTTGCTGAGACGCTTCTCTCCCCGGCACTATCAATCACTCTTGGAACCCCCACCACCACCACCTCCTCCTCCTCTTCCTTTGTTTCTTCCTCCCTTTTCATCCTCTTCGTTGTCCTTTGCTTTTCCTCTTCATTGCTAGACGTTGAGCTGCTCGATTTCCTCCTCCTCCTCTTTCGCTTCTTCCCTCGACGATAATCACCACCACCACCACCAGCTCCTCCTCCTCTTGACTGAAGCCAGAAGGTGGCCAGGACGCCGCTGGCGACGGTGATGAAGGCGACGGCAAAGACGAGAAAGACGACCACCGTGGAGGCGGGCGCCAGTCCGAAGAAGAGCATCGGCTGGTGGTGGGCGGTGAAGGGGGGCGGCGGCGGCGTGATCACTACCACCAGCCGACTATCGTTGCCCTTGCTCTGGCCGTTGATCCACCCGTTGAAGGTCGCCCCCCAGTCCTGGAGGATGGCCATGGCGCTCAGCGGGAAGACCACCCAGGCCCAGCCCTGGGAGACTTTGCGGTAGGTGGCGGCGAACCACCTCCACCACCT
>NW_016180819.1:6231-6569 GCF_001687245.7 Rhagoletis zephyria | reverse complement strand
CTGCTGATATTTGCGAAAGTTTCATGAAATTGTTAGAAGAAAAACTCGTATTTTTTGCAATTATTTATCAAAGAAAGACGAAAATTAAGGAAAGTAATTTGGAAGGGATGCTAAAATATTTAGACCTGAAAACATCGCGTTTCTTGCTGATGAAGTTCTTTTCGAAATCAAAAAGCCAGCTGTGTTAACCAGCTAACTTTCTATTTTTAATATTTTTTTATTGTCCTTTGTACCACGATTGTTTATTAGGAAAAATTGAAAAAGCAACAAAGTCTAAGCGGTAGAAGTTATAGCACTATTTCGGAGATCACCACATCTCCTCATCAGACTTCTTTTTC
>NW_016180819.1:0-5594 GCF_001687245.7 Rhagoletis zephyria | reverse complement strand
AAAAAAAAAAATATTACAAATCATCGAGAATTCTCAGCCGCTTAAAACTTGTACTTTATAGGACTAAAATTAAATTTTTGAAAAACCATAAAAAACGCTGATTTTTCTTTAATACATTTAAACTTGTAGTTCCAACATTTTTTCGTTTAAATATATATGTTCTCAACTAGTTATTATTATGTAACATTTACATGTAGAAAGAGAATAATCGATTTTATTTTTTCAAAATTGTTACCTGCTCTGCATTTTGCACTAAACAATTTAGTAAATATAAACAAATAAGAATTCAAAACTAAGGAACGAAAAATATTTTCTAAATTTCTAATCTTTCATTAAAAAAATATAGTTTTGTTAAGTCTATCGAGAAATATTGACTAGTTTGGCACCATTTATTTACAGGGACAGGATAATGGATTTTGTTAAAAATTGCTACTTTCTCTTCGTTTTGCATTGAAAAGTATAATGTAAATAAATACAAATTTCATTCCTCTGCTAAATTTCAATAGCCTTCATTAAAAAGAAAATTAGTGAAGTCAGTTTAAAAATGTGGACTATTTTGTACAGTAAATTCGAGTTTGGCACCACTGTTCGCCCGCCGTGTATGCATAAATAAATATATATAATTCACAAAGGCCCTAACCAGCAAATTTTCCATTTTACAGGAGAAGCAAAAAACATTGAGGTTGTTCATGCTTGCCTGGTTATAAGGTTATCTGGTTAAAAATTATTATTGTGTAGTGTATTTTGTTGAAAATCAAAAACTGAACATAGGGCTTTATAAAAAGTGGCATAATACAGTTGTTTTTGGAAATAACACTTTCAAATTTTTAGTGAAGGTGTATTTTAATATATCCTACCGAAATTCGTGAAAAACGGAGAGTCGAAAAAAGTGTTGATTAGGGAATTTGTGTATTAAGATAACGATTTGAATGTGGAGAATATCTCTAGTTCTGAAATGGTGCGCTTCTTGTACATATAGACCCACTACTGGTTCGCGATAAACCTCTTTTGCATGCAAGCAACTGGGGAGTTTAACATGGCGATGTCCTAGAACTAGAACGTGGAAATTGTCCCCCTCTGCATTACCTTTTCCATAGTTAGAAATCAGTCCTAAATTAGACGCATGGGATCTAGTTCGCTCTGCATCCCTTTTTCTTTAGTCAGTTCTAAAATCGACANCTAACTTTCTATAACTTTCGATATCGCTAAAATGCTAAAAGAGGACAGCTAACATTTATCCGAATTTTTAGCTATCTCCTAAATTTTTTGGTGATAAATAATCCATTTTAATAGCGAATAATAGTAAAAATGAAAGTATGTGATAGAAAAACAAAAAAAATAGCAGCCTCAATTTAGATTACATTTCGCAAAGAACAGTCTTCGCAAAATGGCAAATCCTTGAGAGAACTTGCGGATTGAAATTTCGAAATTTTTTACTCAAAGTGAATAGGGCTTTGAACATTCTTTTCGCAAATTATCGCCAAAAAATGCGTATCCTTTTCAGGAAGTTACCAGCGATTTTTGGTAAATGTGTCACGAAGCGGCATTTGTATCCTGAATATAAATAAAAATAGGTGGAGAATTTGGGAACACTGAAACCTCAAGTCAAAACGAAGAGTTTTATGAAAACTAACTGCTTTAGGAATCTCTCCTCAAGACATAACTGCAAGACATGTAGTAAATATTTTTCTTGTTTTAATTTAGGAGTTTCGATAATGCCATAATTAATCGCTAGAAGAAGCCATTTATATAACTACATGTGACAATACTTATTTTATTATTTATCTCATTTTAAGGGGGAGGGGGTTGAGTATGATAAAAAAATAACTTGTGTCAAAAACATGCTCAATGCTCAATGTTTTTGAGTAACTACTACCTAAATACATATACTCATAACATACAAAAAAAAAGCAGAAAAGTCTACCCTAAGATCTACCATTTTTTCGTTTAAATATATATGTTCTGTTATTATTATGTAACATTTACATGTGGAACGAGAATAATTGATTTTTTTCAAAATTGTTACCTGCTCTGCATTTTGCACTAAACAATTTAATAAATATAAACAAATAAGAATTCAAAACTAAGGAACGAAAAATATTTTCTAAATTTCTAATCTTCCATTAAAAAATATAGTTTTTATAAGTCTATCGAGAAATATTGACTAGTTTGGCACCATTTATTTACAGGAACAGGATAATGGATTTTCTTAAAAATTGCAACTTTCTCTTCATTTTGTATTGAAAAGTATAATGTAAATAAATACAAAATCCATTCCTCTGCTAAATTTTAATAGCCTTCATTAAAAAGAAAATTAATCAAGTCGATTTCAACATGTGGACTATTTTGTACAGTAAATTCGAGTATGGCACCACTGTTCACCCGCCGTGTATGCGTAAATACATATATATAATTCACAAAGGCCCTAACCAGCAAAATTTTCTATTTTACAGGAGAAGCAAAAAACATTGACGTTGTTCATACTTGCCTGGTTATCAGGTTACCTGGTTAAAAATTATTATTGTGTTGTGTAGTGTATTTTGTTGAAAATCAAAAACTGAACATAGGGCTTTCTAAAAAGTGGCATAACACCGTTGTTTTTGGAAATAACACTTTAAAATTTTTAGTGAAAGTGTATTTTAATATATCCTACCGAAATTCGTGAAAAACGGAGAGTCGAAAAAAGTGTTGATTAGGGACTTTGTGTGTATTAAGGTAACGATTTGAATGTGGACAATATCTCTAGTTCTGAAATGGTGTGCTTCTTGTACATATAGACCCACTACTGGCTCGCGATAAACCTCTTTTGCATGCAAACAACGGGGGAGTTTAACATGGCGATGTCCTAGAACTAGAACGTGGAAATTGTCCCCCTCCGCATTACTTTTTCCATAGTTAGAAACCAGTCCTAAATTAGACGCATGGAATCTAGTTCGCTCTGCATCCCTTTTTCTTTAGTCAGTTCTAAAATCGACATACATACGAAAAAACTAGCATGATGTTTTCAAACACAGTCTTTTTGCTTTTTCCATGGTAGCGATTTTTAATTATTTGCAAAGAAAAGTATTTTCAATCTGAAATAAAATTTGTTTGAATGAATGTCATTTAAATTTAGAATTCGAAAACAAGTCTACTTACCTTTGGCTGTAGCTGAGTTTGCGGAGGTGCTTGCTATTTTTTGCTAGATTCCAGAGGGTCCCAAAATGTTAAAATGTTAGTGAAAATGTTTTTTGTATTACCAAACTAGGAAAAAGCATCTAGGAAGTGCAGAATGAAAGCGTATGTGAACGAAAAACTCGCCAAGCAAATATCTATTTAAAATAAGCCTTGGTTCATCCCTTTACGATAGTTTCGAATCGGTTATAAAATTGTCACCTGAGATATGGATTTCTAATGAAAAGTTTTCTTATTCTTTGGGACTTATCGCATTTTCTATGACTATTTTGGACTTAGCGAACTTGCGTATCACGATGAATATCATGCATTAAACTATTTTATATATATACATATTTTTTTTTTTANTAATTTGTTTGAATGAATGTCATTTAAATTTAGAATTCGAAAACAAGTCTACTTACCTTTGGCTGTAGCTGAGGTGCTTGCTATTTTTTGCTAGATTCCAGAGGGTCCCAAAATGTTAAAATGTTAGTGAAAATTTTTTTTGTATTACCAAACTAGGAAAAAGCATCTACGAAGTGCAGAATGAAAGCGTATGTGAACGAAAAACTCGCCAAACAAATATCTATTTAAAATAAGCCTTGGTTCATCCCTTTACGATAGTTTCGAATCGGTTATAAAATTGTCATCTGAGATATGGATTTCTAATGAAAAGTTTTCTTGTTCTTTGGGACTTGTCTCATTTTCTATGACTATTTTGGACTTAGCGAATTTGCTTATCACGATGAATATCATGCATTAAACTATTTTTATATATACATTTTTTTTTTTAAATTAGACTGATGTAGTAACTTCCACATTTCTCTGCTCTTGACCTAGTGCTGATGTATTTAGTTACTATCGGACGGGTTCGTTTTTGGCGATTAAAATTTGGTACGGAACTAGAAATTTGGTTCAATAGTTATAATATCTTATTTTTGTGCCTTAATATTTAAAACCATTGTAGACATAATTTATTACATTATCNCTAGTGTTGATCTAGTTCTAGTTCGTTTTTGGCGATAAAAATTTGGTACGGAACTAGAAATTTGGTTCAATAGTTATAATATCTTATTTTTGTCCGTTAATATTTACAACCATTGTAGACATAGTTTATTACATTATCTGCAAGAATTTAGCTTGTGCCTTTCGCATCTGTTTATTTTTAAGTGAGAAATAATAATTACACAAAGAAATCAGGACAAAATGTATCTTAATTTTTCCACATCTGCTAATAAATTAAAAATCAGTAAACTTCTGATAATATGTGCAAAACTACATTAAACGGCTTTCCCAAAAGTGATTACAAATGCGCTAAATGTGTATCTAATATGATGTTGTAGGCCCATTCGTTTTATTTACTGAAAGTAATTTGATGGTGAAAGTCTTCATAATGATACCGTATTTCATGATAGAAGACGCTGAGGNTTGACCTAGTGCTGATGTATTTAGTTACTATCGGACGGGTTCGTTTTTGGCGATTAAAATTTGGTACGGAACTAGAAATTTGGTTCAATAGTTATAATATCTTATTTTTGTGCCTTAATATTTAAAACCATTGTAGACATAATTTATTACATTATCTGCAAGAATTTAGCTTGTGTCTTTCGAAATATTTTGCCTTTTTCTACCCTATAAATTCCATTTGTTTTATTGATTTGTGCAACCGATAATATACAAAGTATATGTATACATAAGTATAGGCATGTATGTATATCTACAATTGTGTTGAAAAAAAACACGCATCTGTTTAGGACAAAATGTATCTTAATTTTTCCACATCTGCGAATAAATTAAAAATCAGTGAACTACTGATAATATGTGCAAAACTACATTCTAAAGCGACCGCCTGTATTCGCAACTTGGTGGGTTTGGCTAAACGGGTTCCAGGATGGTGTAGGCCCATTCGGTTTATTAACTGAAAGTAATTTGAAGGTGAAAGTCTTCATAATGATACCGTATTTCATGATAGAAGACGCTGAGGTATGAATAAAACTTTCAAAAAGTTGTATTGAATTAGTCCACCTAAGTGTATCGAGCCTTCGTTTTAACCAATAACCACATTTTTTGATGTCTTCTTCCAGGCAGTTCATTCATCATCAACAAAATATGGAAAACCGTATAAGGTACAGTTCGAGGCAAGCTAAGTGTGGTAGGCAGTGCATTACGGTATTGACATGTTTTCTGTGACTTTGATATTTGTCCTGTCCCTATGATCAACATCAATTGAGAATACATTAATCATATTAGTACNTGATGTCTTCTTCCAGGCAGTTCATTCATCATCAACAAAATATGGAAAACCGTATAAGGTACAGTTCGAGGCAAGTTAAGTGTGGTAGGCAGTGCATTACGGTATTGACATGTTTTCTGTGACTTTGATATTTGCCCTGTCCCTATGATCAACATCAATTGAGAATACATTAATCATATTAGTA
>NW_016180818.1:3512-6569 GCF_001687245.7 Rhagoletis zephyria | reverse complement strand
AAATCAGTACTTTTCAGTACACTTTTATTCCAAGCAGAATTATGAATTACATTAGCAGATAGTACTTTAAAACGCCAGAGTACTTGTTTTTAACAATATCTTGGTATATAAATAAAATGTTGTTCATAAAANTTTTCAGTACACTTTTATTCCAAGCAGAATTATGAATTACATTAGCAGATAGTACTTTAAAACGCCAGAGTACTTGTTTTTAACAATATCTTGGTATATAAATAAAATGTTGTTCATAAAAAATAAAAATGTTATTCATTTTGATATGAGTGTACACATTAACATGAAAACAAACTACCTTTATAATATCATTGTACACAGGAGCCAATAAATTATTTTATATATGTATATGACATTTTTTGATAGCAATAATGAGATCATTTCCACTTTCAGTGTTTGAATAGTCAAAGAACTCTAAACATTATATGTATTTTAAAATTACTTCTAATTTGAAGTTCACTTTCTAAAATTTTAATTAGAAGTCGGTCTCTCTCTTTTCGCCAGGAAGCAAACTTTATACTCAGCTGCTTCGTTTGAACGTGGTATTGAAAAAAAAAAATAAAAAAATTACATATTTATTCAAACTGTGGAAAGGTACCTCTATTTAAGGACTACATCCGTATTTCATCATGGCTAAATTATTTTTTCAACTGCGCAAAAACATTGAAAGACTAAGGCCCCTATTATGAGTTGCATTCGATCTTCGACTTTGGTAGAAAGTGCTGATCGAACGAATTTTCATTTGGTATTATGGCGCTCATCCAATGAAAAATAGCGCTATTGTGAATTTCGCTCATTTAGGTTGTTCACAATAGCATATTTTCACCGCTGAGAAGCTTAGTTTACAAATCGAGCAAACTAATTAGTGTTCTTAGACATATGTAGATATATAAATTAAAATGAAATAAAAAAGAAAGCGGGTTTATAAAAACGTTTTAAAAATTGGTACAACGGAGTTCTGGTTCAACGATTCAGAGGATGAGAGCTTAGAAAACTGGCCAGGGGCAGAAACTGTTTGAGAGAGTTTAAGAGTAGTCTTTGGAATATATTTTGACATACAATATATGAGCCATTCTTTTTTAAGTCGGACGGATTTCGTAAAATAAATAATTTCATGTCTCCGATTCGCTTCAAATTGTGGAACAAATGTTGTTAACAAGGCGATATTCTGGCGAACACCGCAATAAAATCTGAGTTTGGCAAACTTTAGTCCTACAATTGCCACGCCCATTTCTAGGGGTTTGTCGACTTAAAGAAAAATCTTGCCGTACAATTAATATACCTGGATAGGTATTCTATCGGAATCTGCAATAAAATTAAGTTCTTGCAAAAACTCGATGATTAACACCTTACTAAATATATCTCTACATAAGTTTTGGAAAAAAATTACAAAAAATTATTGATTCTCACAAAATAAACCATCTCGTCATAAAGAAAAATATTTTAAAAATAAATCTTCAAAGCCCCCCATTTTTTTGGGAACTTGTTTTATTAAACAAGGATTACGATGGTATAATTCTAAATCCCTAATTTAGTGGTCTTCACTATGCGAATCAACTTCAAAAAGTTCAACTGTTAATAGCTAAGCTAGCTTTAGGACAATATTGATTATCTTACATATAGAAATATTAAGCCCGTTTCTTTAGATTTAAAACGACGTTAAGATGAAGTCTCTACGATGGACAGAAACCGAGATATAAGGATTTGAAGGAGTACATGATTAATCAGAATCAGGAAAANGATTACGATGGTATAATTCTAAATCCCTAATTTACTGGTCTTCACTATGCGAATCTNAAAATTATTGATTCTCACAAAATAAACCATCTCGTCATAAAGAAAAATATTTTAAAAATAAATCTTCAAAGCCCCCCATTTTTTTGGGAACTTGTTTTATTAAACAAGGATTACGATGGTATAATTCTAAATCCCTAATTTAGTGGTCTTCACTATGCGAATCAACTTCAAAAAGTTCAACTGTTAATAGCTAAGCTAGCTTTAGGACAATATTGATTATCTTACATATAGAAATATTAAGCCCGTTTCTTTAGATTTAAAACGACGTTAAGATGAAGTCTCTACGATGGACAGAAACCGAGATATAAGGATTTGAAGGAGTACATGATTAATCAGAATCAGGAAAAAATGCAAACTTTGACTGATCATATCTCCAAAGAAAAAAAGCGAAAAAAATCATAGAACACGTGTTAGCTTATTTCATGTATAGAAATCATAAAAGAAAATTTGGAGCCAATCGCAAGTGTGACACCAAATTTGGTGTCCGATACGAAAAAGAATGTCTCATATATAAGAAATTGTGTGACCGAAATCTATTTAAAATATATTAAAACTATAAACAGCTCTATGATTTTGTGATCGTGACAACAGAGTATTGGGATTTTATTGCATAAATAAAACCAGCGTTTCGAGCTTGTGTTTAGTATTCACGACGTTAGAATTGCAGAAAATTAATAATAATTGTTTAAAATTAATGTCTTCTTCTTATTCTTCTTAATTGGCGCTGTTACCGCCTAAGCGATTTTGGCCGAGTCCAAAACAGCACGCCAGCCATTTCTCTTCTGTGCTAACTGACGCCAATTGGAAATGCCAAGTGAAGCCAAGTCCTTCTCCACCTGGTCTTTCCAACGCAGAGGAGGCCTTCCTCTTCCTCTGTTACCAGCATAGCGGCCCGCGTTGAATATTTTCAGAGCAGGAGCGTTTCTGTCCATTCGAACGACATGGCCAAGCTAGCGGAGCCGCTGAATTTTAATTCGCTGCACTATGTCTATATCGTTGTAAAGCTCATACAGCTCATCGTTAAATCGTCTGCGATATTCGCCATCACCAACGCGTAAAGGTCCGCAAATGCTTTCATTGTACATGCCTCCGCGCCATGCACCAGCACAGGCATGATGAGTGACTTATAGAGTGTGATTTTCGTACGTGTAGAGAGGACTTTACTTCTCAATTGCCTACTCAGCCCAAAGTAGCACTTGTTGGCAAGAGTGATTCTCCGTTGGATTTCAAGGCTGACATTATTATTGG
>NW_016180818.1:0-3487 GCF_001687245.7 Rhagoletis zephyria | reverse complement strand
GTATTTCGGCCTCTCTCTTCTTATTGCGGCAAATACGTCTCACTTCCTTCTTCAGTTCCCTATAACGGTCCCACATGGCTCGCGTTGCGCCCGATCGCAGCGTGTCCCCGTAGGCCGCCAAAAATTAAGAAAACAAATGCAAAATCATACATTTCGAAAATCGAATGTAACTCGTAATAAAGGCCTATGAATTCGCCAAAAAGTATCTAAATTAAGTCAGTAAATTGAGAAAAACGAATTGTAAGTTGTAGGCAATGCCATTGAATTATTCAAATTTGTTGTTATTAAACTGAAAGTTATATTCGAGATAACTAACAACACTCGACAAAAAACGTCAGCCCTCTTTTTAAAGAAATTATACGCCATGATATTATCGCAACTGGTAGGTAATGACCCGCAATATGCCCATAAAATGATTGCTCTTTTGTATTAATTTCTTGCGCATTTCAAACATTACCTAAAACATGTCAACTATAATTAAATTATTCTCTTCTTACTTTTTACAGTAAATTTTACGAAAGTTCCAACGTTATGTAAAAATCTTAAGCAAATCGTAAAGTATTTTGTTTGTGTAAATACATGGGGTAAATTACCGATCACCGAGCTACCGCGTACCAAGCTCGTTGGAAATAACCCTATTACAAATTTGATTGCTCAGAATTGAAAAATCAGTACAAATCAGTACAAATTTAAAAAAATCAGGACATTAGCGTACTGATTGAAGGAATGAATAAAATCAGTACGAAAGTTGAAAAATCAGTACTGTACTGATAAAATCAGTACGTCTGGCAACCGTTATCATTTTATGCAAATAGGTATGTAGATAGGACAGTCTATACCGAAACTCGAAATATCAAAGCTCCATTCTTTGTGAAACATTAAAAAAAATTCTTCAAAATTTTCACATAAATTTAACCTTTTACTGAAAATTAAAAACAAAGATACAGTAGTTCAATGGGATTTAGAAATCCAGGAGAAAATGGTTCCCAATCGAATGATACTTGCGCGTTTACGTAAATATATATCGATCCAGCCTTTCCAATAATTACCACTTTTCGCCAAAAGTACGGTATTGATAACATATGTAGCTGTGTCGAATTTCAGGACGTTAGCGTAAGCGGTTCCAGAGATAAGCTATATGAGAAGTTCAGTTGGTATGGAAGGTGCCACACCCCCTTTTCCAATGCATTTGCAATATATGCATCAGTGCTAAGTTTCAGTTCCCCAGCGTAATTCGTTTTAGAGGTATATATATTGGTTTTTTACATTTTAGTCTGTATAAGAATTTTAGGAATATCCCGAACTACATACCGAGTCAATTGTTGGTCGGAATGTTTATTTTCAAGGTGCTGGCATATGTTCCAAATATGAACCAAATCGGTGCAGCCGTGTAGTAGTTTAGTGAAATACATTGTACAGAGAACTGTATGAAATTGTAAGCGTAACGTCTCAGATCTCTTAACTTTTTCGCAGCAACAAAAAAAGTTTTTTTTTAGCGAAAACACACTTAATTGAATGTAAATTAAGTTTGTGGTTGTTATACCAAGGCGAAATTTTGTACGCCCAAGTATGATAGACATTTTATTTTATTATATTATATATTGTTTATAAATGAATATCCAACGGATATATGTATTAAAAAAAAAACAAGTCTTGGATTTTTCATTATACTAATATTACAGATTTTGAGACGAGAAACACGTTTCCACTGTTTAAAAAACGAAAAAAAAAATGTGAGCCCCGCAATTTGAAAAATGCATTATATATTGCATTTTTCATTATTTGTATGCAGCTGTGCATCCATCACACAATTTTAGTCCCTCGAAGTGCACCTATTGTCCGAGGGATATAAAATTGAGTGAAGGATGCACAGCTGCATGCAAATAGAAAAAAATGCAATAAATAATGCATTTTTAAATTAAGGTGTTAAATTTTTTCCTTGAATTTGGAGCAAAGGAAGCCGTGTTGCTCGTCTCAAAATCTATAATACTAGTATAATAAAAAATACATAAATTTTTTTGTTTTGGAATAAATCCCGTGTATTTTCATGTTTTTTTTTTTCGAAGGACACTACTTTTCACCAATTTTTTTATTATCTGGGGATATTTGTGGCTCAGTGGCCACAATTTTAGCTTTCAAAACCATTTGGTTTCGTATGAACATGCTATAGATCGATACCATCAAGGTATTACTCAAATCAGTACTTGTACTTGTATCAAACAAGGTATCGATACCTACTCAGTATCGGAAAGGTATCGAGTACCTGTACATAGAACTACTATTTTGCATATTTTTCAAGCTTATTGTGTTTTTTCACAAAAAAAAAAATGCATTTAACAAGATACTTTTTTTACGCAAAAATTTAAGACAACAATTATTTTTGTATAGGATTTGATTTCAAAAACATTAGAATACATTTTTACAAGATTAATAGATAAATTGTTTTCATATAAAATAAGTTTAAGAAAAGAATTCTTTTTACAAGCTTTTATTTAACGTCACTTGTATGTATGTATGTATGTATGTATGTATCTTTGTATGTCCTAGAACTTTGCAGTCAATATTTAACAAACTCCCCGATGAGCTACAGACTTGAAACTTCAAACTTAGCTCAGTACTCGAGGACAATGCAATACAAAAGATTACTTAATCCGCTAGGTGGCGCAAGAGTCGAAATATTTGTAAAACCCGGATTTATTCATATTTGGAACATATATTACTTATATGAAAAGAAATAAATCAAAAAAAAAAATTGCCGCTAGGTGGCGCAGGAGTCGAGATATTTGTAAAATCCGCATTTATAGTCTAATCTGGTTCATATTTAGAACATATATTACTTGCGTGAAAATATTTAAATCCTCAAAAAATTTTGCTGATAGGTGGCGCAGGAGTCGGGATATTTGGAAAAACCGTATTTATGATCCGATTTTATACTTTTTAGTTCTTGTTGTAATAAAAGCGTGTTTTTAGTTTTTTACCTATAATTTTATTTTATTATATTTCACAAAAACATTAACTTTTCCAAGTGTTTTCCTGAAAGGCGGTATTTTGATATAGTTGTACCTGTTTTTGAGTAAAGCCAGGGACAGATAACCCAACAACCGTTAAGTATAGACTGGCTTGCTTATATAGCTGCGGAAATGGGTTGCTTTTCAAAGAAGATGCTGAAACATAATAAGTTTTGCGCTTCCGATACAAGTACTTTTTTTCGATACCTACTTGGATCGCAGTAAAAAGTATCGAGTACAAAAATACTTGGTAAATTGAGAAAAGTATCGAGTATGTACTTGGATTTATCCCTATTAATTCGCGTGCAGTGTTCAAAAAGCACACTGTGCCGCTTGTGAAAGGACAAGAGATGTATCTTAAAATGCTGGTCATATTTTTCAGATATGAGTTCAGCGACAAAATCTATAAGAAAAGGCCAATTTCATATCAGAAAAAAATTTCTATTAGCACGAAATTGTTCCGGAAGTAGAATCACAAT
>NW_016180817.1:0-6569 GCF_001687245.7 Rhagoletis zephyria | reverse complement strand
AAATTTGGTAAAATTTTTTTTCTAAATTTTAATTTTGGTGGTATGGTAGATTCCTATTCCATTTGATAGATTTCGTCAGAAGATTTTCTTGACTTGCATTTAAATAAAAAAATTTTAGGTATAGCCCATTAAATTTAAAGTGCAAACTTTAGGACGCCAGATAATCGCGTTTATTTTAATAATATTTTTTGCTGACGGTGCAAGGCATGTTCTTCCATATAAAAGAAATTTTCGAGCATGTTTATATGGAAGAATTTAAATCGCTGCATTTGGCGCGTATCCAGTGCAGTGATGCCTAGAGAGAGCTTCTGTTCTGTGCGCATTCATATACAATTTAAAGAGAGCTTTGAAGAGTTCCGCCCGCTGGCGCTGTTTTGAGCATCAATGATCTAGTGGCAGAACGCCACAACTTTATTCGGCAGTGCTGCCAAGTCAGAAAAGATAGAATTGAAGAAGAAAAATTAGAGAGTCTCATATCATTTTATGCTTCTGATGAGAAAATAAGCGGGTACCGCGTTGAATACTTTGAGGGCTGAAGAGTTTACATCCTTTCGAAATTCGACTATTTATTCTTTCGCACTAACGCGATATTTTGTGACTCGTTCATGTACGAAATTGGCTATTCATACCTCGTCATAATCTTGTTGTGGGTCATCGACTCCGCCGTCTTCGACTGAGAGTACGGGTTCAACTTCTACACTTGTTTGAGCGCTGTTACTATTTAGAGCGGCATTTATTATATAATGAAATGTTTTGTGGTTTTCGGGATTCTTTTTCGGGACTTTACGGAATTGTTCGTATTTTTCTTGTCGGGATATTTTAAGTTTTTCCTTTCTGTCAGTTATTTATTCGCTTAAATTGCTTTCATAAAATCGGCTGTTGGTGTTTTATAGGCTCGAGCATAAACGCCTTTTACTCGTAACTGATTTGCGGCTCATCAATGTGCAGTAACGAAAGTCACCAAATTTGTTTTAAAATTTTCTACTGAGAAAGTCTACACTATTTGGAAGATCAAAGGATGTTGTTCGTATACTATACTTTCCTATAAAATATCGACCGAACTTTAGGCCTAAAAAAACTGAATTCTGTGGTTAAATTTAAAGTCATTGCCCCAGGCACTCGGCCTCAGCTAAAGCATCCTGCTGCATTTCCAAGTGTGTTTGCTTAAATTTATAATTTTATTATAGAAATTTTTTGTTAAAAGCATTCGCATATCAGTTTGCCCCAAAGCACCGCAAAGCTTTTTCAAGCAAACACTCTTCACAGATATTAGAAACCACCACGATACCATCCACTAAAGCAACGCGGCCGGCCCACATACACTGTATGTATGTGTGTATTTACATATCTATGTATGTAAGACGACCCACTCAAAACGACAACTCACTGATTCATTCAATTCCATTTTGCTGAGTGGTTACTCATACGTAACGTAGCACCTACGAACTAATCGAATATATACATATGCATATGAACGTACTTATGTATATACATATAGTAGGAGTTATGTATAAGTAGCTGTGTGTAAAGAATTGCGGTGCGGTGCGCGCACGATCATTATTGAGAATGTGTGGTGAAAAATTTGTGGTGCCACCACAGCAGCAGAAGTGCCGCTTGAGTGCATATTTACTATGTATGCATGTAGATTGTTTGTATAGGAAATACAAAAATATTTATGTGCAAATCCATACACCTATCCATGAATACCATAAATCACATATACTTATATTAATGTTTGTATTTGCGTTTGTGTTTGTAGAGAATTTGGCTTAAACGTCATCAGCAAAAAATTTCTTCTTCGTCGCGTCGATTTTTTGTTTTAGGTTTTCATATAAAATACCAGTAATTTAGACACACACACGTAAACACTTACAAATACACAATATTTTTTTACGTACGTCAATCCATCTTCAAGCCTACAGTTGAGTGCTACTAACTTGGTTAAATGTTAGCCACCCACAGCCGGTTAATAGTGGCGTGCGCTCTCTCTCTCTCTCTCACAAATACATGCGCATAAATTAGTTTAGATATTGAGCCATCGAGCTGGTGTTTCCTTGCAAATGCTTGCTTGTTGGCTGGCTACGAAATGCTGAAAATACTAACTAAATTGTCTTGCGCTTGTGTTGGTGATTTCTTCTACTTGGCCTGCCATTTGGCGTTTGCGTGACTACGAGTCGCTTATCGATGGCGCTGCTGTCGTCAGTCGCCTCTGTACGTTCCACGAAATTGAAGATTTTTTTTTGTGGATTAGTAGTTAGCGTTTTCCATTCGTAGTGGATATTATAATTTAAACTTTTTGTTTGTTTTGAGAAATCGTAGCGAAAGTAAGTTAAGAGGTGAAAGTGTTGGAAATTAATTTTTCGCTTCAAGAACTTAAAAGAAATGCGTTTAAATAATTCATAAGTTGAAGTAAAAAAGTGGCTGAAGACACCTTGAGTGCGTAATTAAAATTATAGCGAAGTTATATTCATCATTTATTTTTTCTATATTTTAAGTGCTGTGTTCAATTGCGGTGATGAGCATAAAAAGCAATCAAAAGATCATAAAAACCTTTTTCGGAAACTTTTAAGAAAGCGGCTAAGAAAAAATACTTTAAAATTTACCCAAGACAGTGTTTAAGCAACCAAGAAGTTGAACAGGCGAAATTAGTTGAATAGCACTAAAAGACATGAAATTCATTTGCTTGAATAACTGGCGGCGTCTTTTTTTTTTGGTTTGAGAAACTTTGACTTTCTTTCGATATTTAAATTACATCTGCTTAGTAGGTAAGATCAGGGCAATATAGCCGGCGTTGAACAACACATAGACGGGTAGGTTCTTTGCGTTGTTAAAAAAGAATGTGTAACGATTTTTGCGAATTTCAACAGTAATTTCCGCTCTACTTTTGAGATGTCTTCTAACTTCTCGAATCCCAAGCAATTAAGTGCGGGAAATTGGCTTAGAAGATGCTTAATAGGTTTCTCTGGCCTTCCGCTTACGACACTACCGGCACTTGTCGACATTTGTGATATGAATTTTTTTTGCATGTGTGGCCACCAGGATATGGCCCGTAATGAATCCGGTAACAACTCTGCAATCCTTCTTTCATAACCGTAAAAAGAAGCGAGTATAATTACTTTCACTGTCTTCGCACACAGTTTTTGCAGTTTTTCTGGCGGTTAACTCATTCCATCAGACCATAAACTGACTCTTCATACTGTCGTCCATTTCGTTGTACAAGTGTTGGAGTGGTCTATGAATTTGGTTTGTCTGCTCTAAAGTCAGACTGGTGGCGCCTTTGGCAGTCTCATCTGCTATTTCGTTAGTCTCTAAACACCATCAACAATATCAGCCTGGAGATCAAGGAATAACTCTTGCCAACATGTGCTATTTTGGGCAGGGTAGGTAATTGAAAAGGAAAGCCCTCTGTAAATCTCTCTTCATCATACCCGTCCATGGCACAGAAACATGGGACAATCTCGAACAAAGATGAGAAGGCTTTGGAGACTTTAAAAGAAGTATTCTACGCAAGATATATGGCCCTGTTCGCATTGGCGACGAATACCGATGAAGATGGAATGAAAGAGCATTTTAACGACATGGATATACATATATACATACAGAAATTCATATGCATATTTTGTATCAGACATATGAACTTCTTCCATCTTCCTAAACAGAATGTATATTAGGTTAAGTCGGTTCGCATACAAAATCAAAGTTTGTAATTACCCGCTAGTTTGGAAGCTTACTTTGTAGGGATTTTGGCGTTTAAAAATTTTTCGTCCTTGGAGCGTTCTAAAAATAACCAAAACAGTATTATATAACTTGTTTATTTTTGAAACTATCTTCTAATCGATCGATTCGATCTAATACACCGCTGAAATTTAGTTTGTATGTACATATATATCAGTGAAAGGCGCTTCCGGCTGGGTAAGAGTATGATATGATGGTTTTTTGAACAATTTTCCATCATCTTTTCTCAAATTAGGTTCGGTACGGCGTTCAGTGCTTCTACATGATAGGTTTCAGCTGGTTTTTATATGCCGCCAGGAAGCCCCTAAAGTTAACAAATTTTATACTAAGAATTTTAATTAGCGTAGGTTTTTCGCCGAAACAAATGTCAAAAATATATTCTTTGAAATAAAATGTATGGTTTGATGTTCTTTATAAAGTAGTGAAATATGAAAATACAAATTTTGGAAAAAATTAAACACAGTGTGTCCGTACGGTATTCCAAAAAAAAATGTCCCATAACAATATCAAAAAAATACAAATTTTTAATGGAATGAATAAAAAAAACACAAGGTGGCGCAAAATTAATGGACCAATTTTGTTTTGGAATAACATTTTTACTAAATAAAAACAAAATTATTTTGTGTGATGGAAATCTTTATTTGGACCTTTACGTTTTTTTCTGTTAAGTAGAAAAGATGACATCCGTCAACGGGCTGCCGCCAGTGTTGATACACTTTTGTGCCAATTTTATCGCATTTTTTATGACTTTCCGCTAGATTTCCGGCGATAACTATTCGCTTTCCTGTCGAATGTTCTCCTTAAGGGCCGCGGGGAAGTGATTAAGAAGAAGGGTGATTGATTTTGTGCCACCTTGTATAAGTAAATACATATGTAAAAATATTCTTTTGGTAATAAAAGTTTTAAAGTTGTCAACTGTCAGAAAATTTAGTTCGAATTATTTAAAATTTAAATGAATTATTAAGAGATGGGTATCACTGGAAATGGGTTTGAAAAGGCTTTATTTCGTAACTACATGTACAAGGGTTGCCACATGTTTAAAAAATAAAAATCCATTTGAATTAAAGGATTTAAGTAATTAAGGAAATTAGTCTTAGCTGGAAAATATTTTGAAGAGGGTTGCCACCTGTTCGTAGAGTCGAATTAAATGATATAATACAAAATTTGTGAGCATCCACTAGAAAAAGTTTAAAAACATAGACTTTTTACAAGTTACAATTTTATTTAAAAAAAAATTATAGCATGTTTAATTTTGGTGTGGAATTGCTGCAAGCTCCCATTGATTTTTGATTATTTTCATTTCGGACGATGTTGTGTCTTTTCCCCGATATAAAAAATTGTTCAAGCATACGTTGTAAAAAATAAAAAACGAAAAGTGTGTTTTTCCACTTCTCCGCTACCGCTTTTTTTTTTTGCTATAATTATAAACAAGTTAAACTTTTGAATACAAAACAAAGCTTCTAATACATAATTTGAACTTTATAGAATCCTCATAAAAGTGACCTCCCAAAAGTGTTAAACACCCATATACATACATATGCACATATAAATATATCATAAATAAATCAAGTATTACCCATAAAGAATGTACCTAAACTGAAAAAAAACAAACACTCTTATTTAAAAATCATCAACAAAATTACAAATTAAAGACAGTGCCACAAAGAACGACAAGAAAGTGAAAGTAAGAAAGCGACAGACAGTTGGAACTGAGATTTGGAATGCTTGCAAGCGCTTACGTGTGAGTAGTAGTGAGAAATAAGTTAACCGGCCAGTAGAAAGAAAAAGCACCCAGCAAAGTCCCTCCTCAGCATCAACCATATTTGCATGTCTTCACGAACGGGTTGTGCAGAAAATGGATTAAGGAACTACATGAGCAGTGCAATAAATGTTAAAGTGAGGTGAGTTATTAATTAATAAAAAAATAATAATAAAAAAAAATTTGATAAATAGTTAGTTATAAGCTATTTTAAATGGAAAAAGTACCGCTAACTATTTATGTTTGTAAATCGCATACATATATACTCAAAGGACCGTTCTCTTTTAATCACTTAAAGTCTAAAGCGAAACAAATATTGTCTATTGCAAAGTTTATAGCGATGAAGTGATTCGAGGACTTGGCGCGATTTCTGTCCAACTTGTCCAACCTTGGCCACAATGACCTTGAAACCCCATTTGAATTTCGTTACAATCCCTGTATGTAAAAACGCCGACATTAAAATGGCACATTTTTATTCTTAAATAATTCATTTAACAGCATTAAATGTGCTTACCTGCATAGTGTTCCAAAAATAGCACAGCTTACATTATTTATTTATGAGTGAACTGATAATTTTATGTACTTACATATATGAATGTGTACATACATAATAAACGTTTGTTTCCTTAAAAGCATATGCATATACAAATGTTTTTACATACATATGTGTGTATGCATGTATGCACATTAGGGTGGTCAAAAAAAAAAAAGTTTTAAATGTTAAGCTCTCACCCCCTAGAATTTTTCTAAACGGAAAAAATAATACCCTTATTGAAAAAAAGTTGTCTATGTATTCTATATGGGGAGAAAATACTTTCGTAGAAATTTTATAGAATTCTTGGAAATCAATATCGTTAATACTAAAAAACGGTTAAATAAACAATAGGGTATTTTTATTGGAAGTCTCTTAAAGAGAACCAGGATTTTCCGATCAAAAAAAATAGATTTTTTACAATTCTATACCATTTCCACGAAAATTGGGTTTTCCCTTTATAAAATACATTGAAAACTTCATGGGTTTTGCGGTAGTTCTAAAAATATATATAAATTCTTTTTTAATACGGGTATTATATTT
>NW_016180816.1:0-6569 GCF_001687245.7 Rhagoletis zephyria | reverse complement strand
TTTTTTTTTTGTTAGTAAACAAATATAATTTTGCCGGTCTCTGAAGTCTTGCCTTATATGTTTTTTTTTTTCTTTAATTTCCTTTTCTCACTTTTTCTGCGATATGTCTTCACTGAGATCGCAATTGTAATGAGTTAACAGTGCCGCCACTGCTGTCTGTTAAATTAAATACTCGTAGTATGTATCTTAACAGCGACACCTGTTCGGGTGGTGACAAATTCAAACACTTTACACAAATTAATTTGGGTTGCGCATGCTCCCACCAATATGTGCGATTCCTCGATGAGCTTATAAATAAAGCCGCAGCGAGGTGTTGACCTGCATAAGTAAATACACGCCAAACGAGCGTGCGTAAAAATTAAGCGTTGGAATATTTTTAATAAATTTTAATCATAATTTGTATACTTTCAATGGAAATTCTACGCATAGCAGTCATTTGTACTGCTCTTTTACTGCGCTCCGCGGCCGCGGTAGAAGTTTTGAACAATATTTTTCAACTGGGACTGGCCAACGTAATAGAACAATTTAATTCGGCAGGTAGGTTGCGCTTTGGAAAATCGTGCTTTTGTTGAAATTTATTTCAAACCTGTCCTTCTTATCTTGCAGTACCCAAACAAAATGACGTATACGATTTCATTATTGTGGGCGCTGGCGCTGCAGGTTGCACTTTGGCTAATCGGCTGTCCGAGAACCCCATCTGGTCCGTTGCGCTCCTCGAGGCTGGCGGTATTGAGAACATCGCACATACTATACCCGTAGTGACGGGCTTCCTGCAAGGCACACATTCCAATTGGGGCTACAGGTCGGTGCCACAAAAGCGCGCCTGCTTTGGCATGAACAACAACGAGTGCGCATTGCCACGCGGAAAGGTCCTAGGCGGCACCAGTTCCATCAACCACATGATCTACAACCGCGGCAATCGGCGCGACTATGACAGTTGGGCGGCTGCGGGCAGCATAGGTTGGTCGTACGACGAAGTGCTGCCATACTTTCTCAAATCAGAGAATGCCCATTTAGCTGGCTTGGAATCATCACCCTACCACAACCATTCTGGGCCGCTGAGTGTCGAGGATGTGCGCTTTCGCACCGATTATGCACACGCGTTTGTACATGGCGCACAGGAAGCCGGACATCCACGTACGGATTACAATGGCGAGTCACAATTAGGCGTTTCATACGTACAGGCCACAACGCAAAATGGACGACGACACAGCGCCTATCGCGCCTTCATAAGACCTGTGTATAAAGTGCGTCCAAATCTACGCATTTTCACTTTTGCGCACGCACTTCGTGTACTCATAGATCCGGAAACAAAGATGGCTTATGGTGTGGAATTCCTGCACCAGCGAAAGAAGCGATACACTTTTAAGGCGCGTAAGGAGGTTATACTGTCCGCGGGTGCTTTCAACTCACCGCAGCTCTTGATGCTGTCCGGTGTCGGACCTGCAGACAATCTAAATGCTATTGAGGTGCCCGTGATACAGGAGTTGCCCGTGGGCAAACGCATGTACGATCACATGTCGCACATAGGGCCTGTATTCTTAACCAATACTACAGGACAGACGACCTATCCCACCAGCATCACCTTGAGTGATATCAAGCGCTTCTTTCTGTTTGGCGACCCGGGAACTCGCCTCTCCAGCATTGGTGGTGTAGAGTGTTTAGCTTTCATTAAAATACCCAGCTCTCAAAGGCCGTCCGATTGGCCAGATGTCGAATTGATAACAGTGTTGGGCGGCATCGTGTCCGACGATGGCACAGGACTGAAAGAGGGCGGAAATATCCGCCAGGATCTCTACGACCAGTTGTATCTACCTTTACAGCTGGCACGACAAGAACACTTTACTGTGCTGGTCATGGATTTCCACCCTAAATCATTCGGACGCATTTGGTTGCACAATCGAGACCCTTTGCGCGGGCCAGTGATTGATCCCCAATATTTCTTCAACGAGGAGGACATCGAACACCTATTAGAGGGCATCAAAGCAGCCATACGCATCGGTGAATCACCAGCCATGCAACGCATTGGCGCTCGGCTATACGATAAACTAGTGCCAGGTTGTGAACAATACATTTTCGGCAGCGACGAGTACTGGCGCTGCTCCATACGGACTTTGTCCTACACGCTGCACCATCAGGTGGCCACATGCCGCATGGGACCGGCAACAGATAGCACGACAGTGGTCGATCCGCAGCTAAAGGTGCATGGCATTCGAAAATTGCGCGTTGTGGATACGAGCATCATTCCCTTTCCGCCAACGGCGCACACAAACGCGCCAGCTTTTATGATTGGTGAGAAGGCGGCCGACTTGATACGCGGCGAGTGGGAAGGCGGTAAGTGTAATGATCAGGTGTAAAAATTAGATTATTGAACTGCGATAAATATGTAGATATGTATGTGTGTATAAGGGTTTTTGATAAATATTTAAGATTCTAAATTTAAATTTCGTTTAAAACTAATTAATTTTTTCACGCTAAACGAGAGGTTGACCATAAAACCAGTCCGACGTGAATCGCATTAAGACTTGTAATTGCTGCGACATATAAAATATGAACTCCAATGTAGAAAAAAATAGCAAAGGGTGAGTAACAAACATGTTTATGGTCTGCTCAAGCAATCAGCAAAGGCACTAACTGAAATTCGCGTGAAAGGAACGCGCATTGTGTTTTCTAATTAAGTGGCAAAATAAGTAATAGACTCATTAAGTTGGTCAAAACGATGTTATTGACTTTTTTTTTATATCAAATATGGGAAGATAATTACTCAAAATCTCAGCACCTTAAAGAGATCACACTCAGATTAGAAGATTATTTCCCTGTAGCACAGAATGAGAATTAGTTCAACTGGTGTCTGGATGAAAATTGTTAATGATGTCTTCATGATTAATTGAAAGATAATGATAGTTATTTAATATGATTAATATTTATTATATTATTATATGAAACAGTATTTTTAGTGCTAATAATCGTATTTAATTTTTAGTCATTAATATTTAAAATGAAAAGAGTACTTAAGTATATACTCTGTATTTACATACAATTTTTGCTTATGATAAAAAAATATTGTTTTTGTTTTGTTTTCTTTTTGCCACTTACGTGATATAGTTATGATACTTAATTAAAAAATTTCATTTACCTGTGTACATTAGGGTGGTCCTTAAATGTAGAAAGCAAACTTTTATATCAGATTTCCTAAGCCTCAATCCCTGCGTCGCTGCTGCTATAGTCGAAGGTATCACACAAAGATATCATACAAATTTTGGCCCCGATTGGAGCCGGTTAAGGCATGGCGCACGGGGGTCAAAATTCAGATTACCCTATGAAGACGTCTTGACCGACTCCAATCGTGACCAAAATTTGTATCTGATATCTTCGACTTTAGTAGTATCGATTTGGGGTTTTAAAAAAAAAAAATGTTTTTAATGTTTTGAGTCTCCATGGAGCATCTGGCCTTGGACCCCATTGCGACACGCCTTAACCGACTCCAATCGGGACCAAAATTTATATGTGATATCTTCGACTACGGTAGTATCGGTTTTGGGTATGAGTTGGCAAAACAATTTGTTTTAATTTTTTTAGTCTCTATAGAGGAATCTAAACTTTGGCCTCTGTGCGACACGCCTTAACCGTCTCCAATCGGTACCAACATTTATTTGTGATATCTGTGACCGTGGTATTACCGATTGAAGGGGTGAGACTGAAATAAATCGCTCATTTGATTTTTTTAAGGACCATCCTAATGTACATTAGACTGCATCACCAAAAAAAGTTGCAGTTTTTCCGTCGGGATTGCAAAATTTGTTATATTTTAAGAAGTCCACCAAAATATTTCGGAAAAATATTAAGATTTTAGTGAGCTGGACCGATTTGAAAACACCTCCAAAAATGGAGTTTTTTATGAATAAAAATGGTTTCTTAAAGAACTTTTTGAAAAAAGTCCCCTCAGATGACAAAACAGATTAAGCTTAAAAAATCTGCATAAAAATATTTAAAAATCTTTTCAACGGAATCGTAAGAACGAGATTTTTGATGCTGTTTTTTTACTTTTTTCAAAGATTGAGTTACGAAAACCTTGAATAACTTGGCCAAAACTATTCTGATTTAGACTTAAGGGATCTCAGTGGAAAGGTATTTTCACACTGTTTTTGTTTCTGTCCAAAAAAAAGTCATTCGTATCCCAATTTTTTATTTTTCAAATACCAACACATCTTAATTCAACTTTGAATAACGTTCGTTCATCCTACCTTTCTCTGTCATCCTTTGAATGAGTTTATTAGCAAAGAAATAAAAACGATGAGAAAAAACCTTTCCAATGACACCTCTTAAGTCTAAATCGGAAGAGTTTAGGTTGTGTTATTAAAGTTTTTCTGATACCAATCTTTGAAAAAAGTTAAAAAAACAGCATCAAAAATCTCATTATTACGATTCCGTTCAAATTTTTTTTAAATTTTTTTTTTTAATATTTTTATGCACTTTTTTTAAGCTAAAACCGTTTTGACATTTGAGGGGATTTTTTCAAAAAAAAATTTTAAGAAACTATTTTTATTCATATAAAATTCCATTTTTAGAGGTATTTTCAAATCGGTCCAGCTCACTTAAATCTTAAAATTTTTCCGAAATATTTTGGTGGACGTCTTAAAATATAATAAATTTTATAATTCCGATGGAAAAATAGCACCGATTTTTTTTTGTATGGGGAGTGATGCAGTCTAATGTACATACATACATATAATATATATTCCCTACGGTATGTGTTTTTAATCTCTCTTTTAAGGACGGATAGAGGTATTACTTACTTGTTGTATGCAAGCTCATTGCAAAAGTTTGCAACAGTTTATATTCCCCTACATAAATATGTATGTATGTATGTACGTGCATACACATGGCGTGGACCATAACAAGCACTCTCATATACATACATATGTATATAAACTTAATACGAAATGAAAACTAGGTTTTAATACTATGTGTTGAAATTAATGCACTAAAATTTTACTATTACTATTCAAAGATAAGCGAAATGCAGCTGCTCCAGTTTTATATGTACTTATGTACCGAAGTTGTGCAAAGGTCACCTTCATATTTGTCTAGTATTAGTTCAAATATTTTGTATTAGCATACGCAGTTCATCATTTACATTTACTAACGCCATTAATACTAAAGTAGGTCGGGCCTTAGCCGAAACTGCCTCTTTGAGAGAACTGTCCTAGTAGCGTTGGGCTTTAAAATTACCTGAGTAGTCGACAGTATCAATATCTTTCGAGATCAAAAATTGAAACCAAGAATAATTAAAGATGTCCAGAGGGTGACGTTGAACAGCTAAATTACGAAGCTTCCTCGGCCACGAAAGGAAGTTTCACTGATCTCAAACGCCGACGAATACTCGATATCGTCTCCAGCAATGGCAAGGACGACCTGGGTTTAAAAGTAAAGTAGGAATATTACTTATTGTGGAACGATTTTCAGTCATCCCGTATCATTTGGATTTGGAGACAAACCGGTTTCGGCGTTGTGCCACTATCAGTGTCATTTTTCGTTTGAATACTTTCTGTCTGTGTGTTGGTATTTATAGTCAATACAGCCGAGAGGCTCGTTCATCGGGTTGAACGCCTCGGCGATGTTGTCTCTCTCCTACCAAAAACCGAACACCAAATTTGGTATTTGGTATTTGGTACGTGACAGCTGTAGTAGACGTCGCGCAGCCCTATGCTTGGTCTACCTTGCTTTGTCCGTCGCATTTCTTGTATAGCAGTGATGTCAGCCTTAGTCTTCACGAGTATATCGACTAGCCCCGGGAGATGCATCTGCCCCTATAAAATCCGGATGTTTCAAGTGCAAACCTATAAACGTTGACCTTGGTCATTATCTCAAGAAGGCGGTCTCATGCAAGGCTTATATGATATATTCATTAAAAATGTATTTTACGTGGCGAATCATCAAGCTCAAAGTACGAATATGAATATAAGTTAGGTGGTGGTTTGTGTGTCTGTTGCGGCAACAGAGCTACTTACTAGACTTCTAGTTACTTCCAAAATGGTTGTTTTACTCCGGGTGCCAATTGGATTTAAATCACAGCTTGTACTGAGACATCTGACCATTTGCCTAGAGAGGGCTCAGAGCACTCCCACCAACGATAATCTAACACAGAAACTGGGTGAATAGTTCTGTCAGCATTGGGAAAATTCAGGTGGACAATGCCCAACCAATCTTAGAAGATCTAGCGAGGTATCTGGTTTCATTGAGTAGATGAGACTGTAAACAAGTTGTGAGACTGAGAAGTGGTAATTTCTCGTGTCAAATATCTGACTGCAATAATTCGCGATCTAAGTACTGAATGGTAATAACCCCTAGGAATTAGAAGCTTTTTGCCCTACGCATTTATTATTGTTTTAAAATTTTTTCGTTTGACTTTAAGAAATGATAATAAGGTAAGTAACTATCTAAGTATTTAACAAAAAGCAATTTGTAACGCGCCCCGGTGGGAGTTCAAAATTCAAAAAACTCAGGAAGTGAGGGAATGGAATGGAATTTTAAACCGAACGCAAAACAAAACGTACCAACGTCTGTCG
>NW_016180815.1:0-6569 GCF_001687245.7 Rhagoletis zephyria | reverse complement strand
AAAATGTTAAAAAAATGAATATATTCAACTAATCATAAAGATATTGGAACTCTATACTTTGTTTTTGCTTTATGAGCAAGTATATTAGGCACTTCTCTTAGCTTTCTAATTCGAAGTGAATTATCATCCCCATCTCCATTTATTCAAAATGAACAAATCTATAATACTATCGTAACCGCCCATGCTTTTATCATGATTTTTTTTATAGTCATACCCGCAATAATTGGAGGATTTGGGAATTGACTAGTTCCTCTAATAATTTCAGCTCCAGATATAGCCTTCCCTCGTATAAATAACGCAAGTTTATGACTTTTAGTACCTTCATTAATTCTAATAATCCTCTCATCTTTAAGAGAAAGAGGGGCAGGCACTGGATGAACAGTATATCCTCCTCTATCCAACTACTCTTTTCACCCCAACCCCTCCGTTGACATGGCAATTTTTAGACTTCATATAGCAGGAATCTCTTCTATTATAAGAAGAATTAATTTTATCTCCACAATCATCAACATAAAACCCTCTTCTATAAATTTTTCTCAAATACCTTTATTTGTATGATCAATTCTAATTACAGCAATTCTCTTACTTCTCTCCCTGCCTGTTCTAGCAGGAGCTATTACTATATTATTAACAGATCGTAATTTTAACACCTCCTTCTTCGACCCCTCCGGGGGCGGAGATCCCATCCTCTATCAACACTTATTTTGATTCTTCGGACACCCTGAAGTATATATTTTAATTCTACCTGGATTTGGTTTAATCTCTCACACAATCATTTTTAGAAGAAGAAAAACTCAAACTTTCGGCACTATTAGCATAATCTATGCTATGCTAGCAATTGGAGGACTAGGGTTCATTGTGTGAGCCCATCATATATTTACAGTAGGTATAGATATTGACTCCCGAGCATACTTTACTACCGCCACAATAATTATTGCTATCCCAACCGGGATTAAAATTTTTTCATGATTAACTACCTTATACGGTTCCAATATTATTATAAATACCTCTAATCTATGAAACTTAGGATTTATCTTTCTATTCTCTATTGGAGGAGTAACTGGAGTTATTCTAGCTAATTCTTCCTTAGATTTAGTCCTACATGATACCTACTATGTAGTAGCTCACTTTCACTATGTACTCTCCATAGGAGCAGTATTTACTATCATAGCCGGAATTAACCACTGATGACCTCTAATATTTGATATAAACTTCCTTAATATATTAAATAAAGCTCATTTCTCATTAATATTCTTAGGGGTTAATATAACATTTTTTCCACAACATTTTCTAGGATTAAATGGAATACCTCGCCGCTACTCAAGTTATCCTGACTACTTCTATTTTTGAAATTTTATCTCATCAATAGGAAGTTATATCACCTTAATAAGCCTACTTTTTTTTATCTACAATATATTTTATAGTATATTAAACAAAAACTCCCAATTTAACGCCTCCTTTATTCCTAACGCCTTAGAATGAAACTTTTCTAGAGCACATGAATCCCATACCTTCAATATACCCTGTAAAATATACTTTTAATAAACAAATGCCATTATGAATAGAAACTTATTTCGCTGACGCGAATAGTCCTATAATAGAACAAATAATCTTTTTTTATGATCATACCATAATCATAATAATATCTATTATATCCTTCCTCATATTTTTTATCTTCAACTCTATCTTTAATTCTTCTTTAAATTTTAACCTAAATAACCATCAATTTATAGAAACTATTTGAACTACTATCCCTATACTAATTCTAATCTTCATCGCTATTCCTAGTCTTCGTCTATTATATCTAATAGAAGAAACCTTTAACCCTCTTATCACAATCAAAACCATTGGCCATCAATGATATTGATCTTACGAATTTTCTAATATAAATCTATGCTTTGATTCCTTTATAAAATCATCTACTAACCTTAACACTTTTAAATATTTAGACACGGACTTTCCCCTCGTAATCCCCATAAACTGCCCCTTACGCCTCTTAGTAACCTCTACAGATGTAATTCACTCTTGAACCATTCCTAGCCTCGGTGTTAAAACCGATGCAATCCCTGGTCGCCTCAATCAAATCAACCTCTCTCCCACACGAGCAGGAGTATTTTTCGGCCAATGCTCAGAAATCTGTGGTATAAATCACAGATTTATACCAATTTCTTTATACATCGCCCCTATTGCCTCCTTTACCAATTGAACTAAAATTATAAATTCTTCACTATATAGCTTAATTAAAGCATTAGCCTCTTAAGCTATAAGATACTATTAATATGTTTTAGTGAATTCCTCAAATACAACCCATAAACTGACTAACTATCTTCATTATACTCAACTTTGCCCTTATCTATATAGCCCCTTTAATATTCTTTACCTTAAATCCCTCCTCAATATCTACACCTCTTCTATCAAATACCCACTTCAATCAAAAACCTTTTATTCAACTAAAATGATAACCAACCTATTCTCTATATTTGACCCCTCCTCTTCTTATTATTTTTCCATAAACTGAATCAGCTTATTCCTAATCTTTATTTTTATCCCTCGGTATATATTTACATTATCCCCACGACCCTTATTTATATATAACCAAATTTCTAATTTCATCCTAACAAGCCTTAAAACTAATATTAAAAAAACCCATCTCAAATCATTAATTATCCTATGAACCATATTTATTTTTATCTCTCTATCTAATATACTAAGCTTATTACCTTTTTTTTTTAACACCACTAGCCATATTTCTATCTCATTAAATCTAGCTATCCCTCTATGACTCAGTTTAATAATTAAAAGTTGATCTAAAAATACCCAAATAATACTCACTCATTTACTCCCCTCTCACACACCCCTCATCTTATGTCCCTTCATAATCTCAATTGAAATTATTAGTTTATTAATTCGTCCTCTTACATTAGCTATCCGACTCTCCGCAAACATAATTGCCGGTCACCTATTAATAACCCTTCTAAGTTTAATACTAAACCATAACATTTTTTCTTTTACTTCCTCTAGCCTAATTCTATCCATTCTAATTAGTCTAGAATTAGCTGTTGCTCTAATCCAAAGCTTTGTATTTATCACTCTTATATCTCTATACCTCAATGAAACCTTATAATAAAGAACTAAAATCTTAGAACTATTTTGATAGAATAGAATAGCCTACAAGCCTTTATTAATCCTAATAATAAGATAAACTATTTAAACATAAGTTATAGGACTCATAACCCTATCAAGGATTCAACCCTCTTATTAATTAAATACTCATACATTAAACTCATAATTCTCGTACTTAACATCAACTCCATCATCCTAAGTCTATCAAGCAACTCAATTTTTTTTATCTGATTAAGTATAGAAATCAACTTACTATCTTACATTAGCATATTTCCTAAATTAACTTTTACCGCTACTAACTCAATAATAAACTACTTTATTCCTCAAGCTCTTTCTAGCAATATCTTTCTTCTATCTATAATTATAAACACATATTACAAATCCTCACCAATTACGCCTCTTTTTATTTTTTTTAGCTTATGAATTAAGCTGGGCTTCTTCCCCTTCCATAACTGGTATTTTTCTATCTCTAACAATATAAATTGATTCATGTGATTTCTTTTAAACACAAACCAAAAAATTATCCCTTTATGATCTTTATCACTTCTTCTTAACATTTCCCCTATTCTCCTTACCTTTGTTTTCATAAACACCTTATACAGAAGACTTGAAATTTTTAACCAATCATCTATTCGATGATTAATCAACTCATCCTCTTTAAATCATATAAGATGAGTTGTCGCCTCTTCCCCCCACTCTATAAATACATGAGAAATCTATATAATCTCATACATCATTCTAAATCTAATACTAATTAAATTAATAAAAAATAACAATCTATCTAGTATCAGATCTACTATCAATAACAAACCACTAAACACTAACATCTCTATTTTAATTACTATGCTAAACTTCATAGGCCTTCCCCCTATAATAGGGTTTATACCTAAAATACTAACTATAATCAGCTCTAAACATATTTTCATTAATTTATCCCTTCTAATCTCCTCACTAATTCACTGTTATATATATATAACTCTTAGAAGTCAAATATTAATTACAAAACACATTAAAACAAAAATACTAACATTTAATAATAACAATACTAACTATAATATCAATCTATCTATCATCAGCTCACTAATCACTATAACCATATTCCCTATATGAATTACAAATTAATAATTTTAAGATTTTAAGTTAAAAAAACTATATGTCTTCAAAACATAACTTATATATTATATTTAAATCTTATTTCAAAGAAATTAGTTAAAATTCAAATAACCTAAAATTGTCAATTTTAAATTACTAAAAGTATTTCTTTATACACCTTATTCTAACAATATTTACCTTAACACTAATACTAAAATCTTTATCAATTTTAAACACAAATAACCTTATCAATAAAGAAAAAAACTCCGCCTTTGAAAGAGGATTCTCTTATTTCTCATCACCACGATCCCCTTTTTCAATTCAATTCTTCAAAATCTTACTTCTATTCTTAATATTTGATATTGAAATTATTCTTGTTCTCCCATTCCCCCTATTCCATCATTTAAACTCAACCACTATATTAAGATGTTCCTTAATTATTATATTAATCCTCTGTGGATTAATTTATGAATGATGAGAAGGAACTCTCAACTGAGTATAAATCTAATTAATAGATTTATAGTTAAATTTATAACATTTACTTTGCAAGTAAAATTTACTACTAGTTTTATCTTTTTAAGAATAATAATTGTTTTCGACACAATTTAAGAATAATCTCTCTTAAATTAAAATTAATTGAAGCCAAAAAAGAGGCTATCTATTGTTAATAGATTTAATGATTTTATTCCAATTGACCTTATATTTTATTTACTAAAATATTAGTCTTGTAAACTAACAAAGAAACCTTTCTAAGGTCATATCAAAAAAAACTTTATTTATATACCTTAAATCTCCAAAATTTACATCCTTAATAGACTATTTTTTGAATGTTATTTATAAAAATATGATTTTTTACATCCTGATATATATTTATTACTACTAATCAACCTATAAAAAAAATCATATTTTTAACCATAACTATAATCTTAATGCTAAATTTACTATCTTTCTATCTTAAATCCACCTGATTTCCAATCCTATACTACCTTCTAATAATTAGAGGCCTCCTAACTCTATTCATATATATATCTTCAATCAATCTTTATTTTCAAAAACACCTTTCCTTATCATACCTTGCATACACTATCATATTTTTTTTAACTATAAAATTTTGCTTAATTAAAAACATTACAAACCAATCAACCCCTATATTAGAAAACCCTTATTTAAACATCTTTCATAACTTATTTAATTGCACATGAACAATCATTCTAACTACCTTACTGTTAATCCAAATAATCATCTTTATGGAATTACTAACTAATTTTCATAGACCAATTCGCTCTAACTACTAATGATAACAAATTATATTATTAAAACAAAATTTACCCCTCTCCCCTCCAACATCTCCTATTGATGAAATATAGGGTCTCTACTAGGACTATGCCTAAGTATTCAAATCCTATCAGGCATTTTTTTATCCCTTATATATAATAACGATGCCTCTCATAGATTCGATAGCATTATTCATACTATAAATAATATTAATATAGGATGATTAATTCGATTCATTCACGCCAATGGAGCATCCATATTCTTCTTGACCATATACCTTCACATCGGACGTAATATTTACTTTAAATCATATAATTTAAAATATGTGTGAATCTCAGGATTCATATCCTTACTTACACTATTTGCAACCTCCTTCCTCGGATACGTACTCCCTTGAGGGCAAATAAGCTATTGAGGAGCTACAGTTATTACTAACTTAATATCTTCTATCCCATACGCAGGAGAGACCCTCACCATATGAGTCTGAGGAAGATACTCAGTCAGAAAACCCACACTATCCCGATTTTTTTCTATTCATTTTATCCTGCCTTTTATTCTTCTACTACTCTCCTCTATTCACATTATTTTTCTACATAATAAACAATCATCTAACCCTTTAGGCATTTCCCATTATGATAAAATCCCCTTCCACCCATTCTTTTCATGAAAAGATATTTTTGGTGCTTTTATTACTCTAACTATACTTATAACCCTTTGTACTACCTACCCTTACATTTTCATAGATCCTGACAACTTCACAGAAGCCAACCCACTTAATACCCCTCCACACATTCAACCTGAATGATACTTCCTTTTTGCCTACTCTATTCTCCGTACAATCCCTAATAAACTAGGGGGGGTATTAGCACTTTTAAGCTCAATTTTTATCCTAACTATCCTTCCTTTCATCCAATATAACCCTGTAATAAACCCCACAATTTACAAAACTCTCTTTAAATACTCTTTCTTTATATGAAGCTGAAATTTCATTTTATTAACTATATTAGGCTCCGCCCCAATTGAACCCCCATTCTCAAACTTGTCTATCATCAGTAGAACTCTATACTTTGTTTTTTTCA
>NW_016180814.1:0-6570 GCF_001687245.7 Rhagoletis zephyria | reverse complement strand
AGCAAGTGAAACGCCACAGCGGTACGTGTGTGGGCGCAGTGCTAGAGAGGCACGTAGAGCACACCGTGTGCACCTATTAAGTGTTAGACTAACTACATAAGTACAACAACGATCACTAGGTTGCGCGCACGCCAACACTTACAGCATTGGATCGAAACAGCCTGCCGCCTGCCTACAGTGAGCAGGGTGCCCAGGAAAGAAGACACGTGCTTGTATTGAACAGTTAAATGTGCAATCTCTATCTCATATGGACTGGATTCGACCATGGACTGCGCGTTCAGCGTGCAAAGTGTAGTAGAAAATGTAGCTGGAATTTTTTATTATAGCTTTTCTTTGCTTAATTTCACATCGATATTTTTAAAACGTTTTTTTTTTTCTTTAATTTTTTCCATCGCCTTTAGCTTTACTTAGTGTGTTACTTTCATAGTTATTTTATATTTTTTTATACCTCACAATAAGTAGTGTGTTCTTTTTACATACATACATACATAGCTGCAACCACGCAGACGAGCTACGTGCTGGCTACGGGGCGTATACGTGACATCGCACTTCGCCGCATTTCTTTGCTGGCAATCCATGTGCGGCACGTCTGAGTCATCCGCTAAGCCACACTTGCGATACGTTGCGTGTGTTTTTTTTTATATTTAGTAAATAAGCGGAAATAGAAATGTAAAAGCAACATTTAGCGTAAACAGTGAAAAGTTCACGTCTCGCTCTCTAGTCATTAATGAATATTTACACAAACATTTATTTGCGAACAAGAATATGTATTAAATAGGTCATAGAAACGTCGTAAAAGTACTATATTCAGTGTGTACTTCAGTGTTTAGAAATCATCGTACTTAGCTAAATAGTATAATTTTGATTTGCTCTTTTTTAAATTTTTTAAATTATATATCATCTATGTATTAAGTAGCATTTACCTATTTAATTTCAATCATTGTGCGTGCGCTAGGCACAAACCAAAATACAAAAAAAAAAAAACGAGTAGCGTCAACGGCGGCAAAGCCAACCAGCGATTAGCGAGTACGAACAACGCAGTGCAACTGTAGCTGATTTTATACATTTTAAGTCAACGAAATTAACTATAGAAGAAATTAATCTTAGCATTAGGATGTAATTTTAATTAAAACGGACAGTAACAGAGTGAGAAAGCTTACCAACAGTGACTGGAAAGAAGCAAATGAACAGAGCTAGTTTAATTCACTGCAACATGGAACTGAATTTGTGAAAAAATTTGTGTAGTAAAGCATGTGCGATCTACTAGATATTAAGTAAATGAAAAATATTCCAAATATTTTCTATTGATGGCGTCCTAAAAATCGCTTTGCTAAATTTCGTTGGCCAAAAATCTCTAACAGCTTCGGCCTCGTCACGAATTTTACGTATCACCAGTATTGTTTTCGTTTTCCCCCATTTAGTTATGGGAAAGATTTATTTACTTGTAATTGGCGATAAGGCTGAGTAACTAAAGTGTCTAAAAATGTGGAAATCATTGCGAGAAAAATAACCTCTGCTACCTGCCACACCAATTTAAACAGTCTTAGACATTCATATTGCATAATTTTGTGTAAAGCTCTGGTCAATTGAGAGGCTTTTGGGGTTCAAAATTCTGCGTAGCGATTTCTAAGATATAACGTGAGAACTCGCCTTTGAAATCTTTGTTGAGACCAGTGACTAAAAGTAAAATTTTTAATCTATTACTGTCCATATCTACATGTAATAGAAATACTCTAGCATTACTATACTTATATGTTTATTATGAATCAATTAATTATATTTGTGTACTCCATAGTTAGATACTCGTACATGTCTGTACGTACATATATACTCGTACATATGTAAACATAACAATGTATTCGAAATAGCATAGCTTATATGGGCAAATTAACATTTAGATCACTAACACTAACACTTTGGAAAAGTCTAAATTTTTTGTCACTTGAATTTTATACGATTCAAATGTTTGGAAGCGTAGTCTTCAAAATATCATGGAACGAGAATGCGTTCCGGTTTTGGTTTAGTTCTGCATGAGAACAAAATGTAATGCCAAGAACATTCCCACAAAAGAACCCACGGGAACAAAATAGTTGAGAGCAGTTTGAACGGGAGCAAATGTTGTCGTAAAGAACAAAATGCCAAAAACAAATACTGTCGGGAACATTCTCAAAAAGAACAGAATGAAACTTTCGGGAGAGTTCCCAAGGAGGATCAACAAAACAAGGAAGAACAAAAGTCTGGGAAATATTCTGCTGGAGAACCAAACGAGAACGAAAGTTTTGAGAAATTAACGATAAGAATGAGAGGGGAATCTGCGTGTTGATACTAAAAATGGTTGCTGTGAGAACCACGGTATTTTTCTCGCTCTGTCAGTGAGACAAAGTAGGAAAGGAACGCGTAAAATTACTAATAAAAAGAGTCCGGACACGAACGGTGAATCCGCCTTTATACTTTTGTTCCCGTTTAGTTCTTTTCCTTAAAATTCCGGAGCCTTTTTCCCCATTTTTGTCTCTTGGAAATGTTCCACAGGGTTTTGTTCTTATATATTTTCCATTTAGAACAACACTACGAGAGCGACATTTAGCTTCGATCACATCTTTTGTTCTCGGTAACTGCAAAATATTTACATAAATACTTTACCGTCTTGTGAAATTTTTAAAGCAAAGGTGTCCAAAGCCTTTTAGTGGTAAATAAAACCGAAAAATATATTTGAAAACACCAACAACAATATTTAGCCTTAGTATTCCAAAGTTGCTTCAATTTTTAAGCAAAATCTCACTAGAAAAATTTTCCATGAAGACAGTTCTATAAGAATTCGTATTACCGCTAAGTTGTGTGCTCGTATCGTAGTGACACTTTTAAAAAAGCAAGCAAAAAGTTGACGAGGAAGCTTTCCTTTCTTAACTTGCATTAATTCGATGCGCACGAATTTCTTTTATTCTTCCTCAAATTTACTGCTGAATCGGTTAGTCTCCACACCGAGATAAGCAAGTGATTACGGAAATTTTAAATTAAATCACGGTCTTCCCCTAATGGAAAAATCAATAATAATGAAGCTAGCATCACTTCACATAATCGGGACGATCCTTTTGTTCGAGCTCACTTTGAATTTTCTGATTCGAAAAAAGTGTATTTTTTTCTCTCGACTCTTTCCAAAAACTAACTGCATCTACACACTTACATTTATAGCGTCAAATAAGGCAACCAATTTCTAAAATTTCTTAATGAAATAGCATACTAGCTAGTCCATAAAACTAAAATTACACAAAAAAAAATGTTAGTCCGTTTTTTTTTATTCCATTAACGAATTTAGTAATATTTGTTAAGATAATTTTTTATAATATTTTTTCTTACTTTTAGAATCAATGTAACTTGTATACTCAACATACGTTATAAAAAAACATTTTATTCATACATATATAATTTCTGACAATCCGAAAAACTATTAGAGTTTTTCTAAAAATATGATTGACGTAATGATAACTAAATCCTTTTTATATCGAATTTTCTTTCTTTTCTATTCCCTTACCACAACACAGATAACATCATGTGGGGACTGGGGACATTACCCGATGGTAAGTAGTAAAAGGAAATATTAAAAAAAAAAAACACTGCGCAATGTCATTGCTTTCATTTAAAAAACGCTTAAATTTACTCAATCAGCTTATATTGAGTGCCTTCTATCTTTAATTTTCAAAAAAAAAATAATGTCTTTCTGATATCAAAATTCATTAAAAACTGTAGAATATCCCACGACCTGCATTCCTATCTATAACAAGAGCACTACACCCATTACATGTATGCTGTCCCTATCCAACTTACACCGCTTCATGTGGCAATACAAGAGGAATTAGAAATGCAAGCACTTATGCCACATGCGACCATGGTCACCTTGAAATTCTAAATTCCCCAGCTTTTCAAGGGTTACAAAATCTCATTTCCTACTCGTGAATATTAGAGCAGTAATCCAACAGGGCTGTAGGACGATTCAAAAATCAAGCTGTACCGATGGTTCCAAAACACCTTACGGTGCAGGTGCGGGTGATGTAGGGCCGCACATATTTTCCTTTCAGCGAAGACGTAACAATATACTAGGCGGAACTACTATTTGCTAAACTTGAGACCGGCCACGTTTTATTAATAGGGCAATATGCATAAAAAAATATCTCCATATTTTCGGACAGCCAATGTGTTCTCAAAGCTCTAGATATACTCTTAAAAAGCTCTTCCATCGTTCCACGGAACACTAATCTGGGTACCAGGCATTGAGAACTAAAAAATGGGTAGACACCCCTTTGGTTAGACGCAGCCTATTCCTTGGAGTCAACAACATGCCAAAAAGGATTTCAACAACATTTTTCGTTCTGGATAGCTTTTGTTGGTTGCTCGTATTTATACTCCTTATTAACTACTTCTTTCGCTTTTTAGATACGTCTTCTTAGTTTTGCAGTATTTGCAATAGGTAGATGAATTGTTCTGGCTTGTTTCTGCTGGCAGGTGATCAGTCAGTGATTTTTACCTTCTTTGTATTTGTAGTTAGTATATGCCCTTCCATGTCTATCCTTAATATTTTGTTGTTGTCATTTTTCTTCTCGTACAGTAGTTTTCGAGATTCAAACAGTACGTCCGTACAGTATTTATATGCTAATTTATTATTTGTCCTTTGAAGATCTTCTGTTTATATATTTCCATATTTTTTCACATATTCAATCTTTGTCCTCCATGTTGTACACGGATAAGTTCTGTTGTTTGTCCAATCTTCATTGGTGCGCACTTATTTTAGATCATTTTGTTTGCGAAGTTCGATTCTGTTGTAGCCTCTAGTTTTCGTTTTTTTCTTATTATAATCCCTTATGTGTTCTCGATACCTTGTTCTTATATATCGTTCTGTTTGTCCTATATAGCTGTATCGGCACTCGCAGATTAACTTGTAAACGCCCTGTTTTTCTAGCGGGTATTCCACGCTTATTTTCTCTTTCAATATTCTTCCCACAGTGGTCCTTGCCGTACTTATGAAGGAATTCGGCAAGTCTATACGATGTCTTTCCCGTGTAAGTTTTCCTCTTTGCTTGTCATTTTCGATTTTGTGTCCTTTCTTAACTTTTCAACCAGGCCTCTCTTATATCCGTCATTTTGCGAAATGGCATATATTGTATCCAGTTTATTCTTGTAGTCTTCTTCTGTTAGAGGGGCCCTTTCAAGCCTCGTTATTGGTTGTCTAAATGCTGCATTTTTGTATTGCTCTGGATGGTTCGGGCTGTTGTGTATTATTGTATCTGTGGCTTTGGTTTTCTGTATATTCCGAACTCTACCTTGTTCGTGGTACTGTTTATTTTAATTGTTAAACCAGATAGTTAATCTTTCTTTCCTCTTCCGTTTCCATAGTGAATTTTATATTCTGGTGTTGTTTGTCGAGTATCTGCTTCTCTTTATTTCTCTCTATTAGACATATTACATCATCGACATATCTCGCGTGGAATTTACTCTTAGGATGGTCGAAAGGATTTCCATATATTTCTCCTCTAGTGTTTGCATGAATACTTCCATGAGTATTGCTGACGTCGGATTGCCCATTCCTAACCCGTTCGTCTGTTTATATATCTTATTATTGAACCGGAAGTAGTTCTGTTTTATTGTAACCTTCAATGCGTTTACTATTTCCGTAGCAGCTTCTCTTTTCATTTTTTCAATGAGTATTTCTTGTACGGTCTTCATGGTTTCTATTATTGGTATCGATCGGTAAAGGTCCTTCATGTGGAATGATACGAATTTAGTGTTTTTGTTGATCTTCAACGAACTAATCTAGAAGATGAAATCGCCGTAGTAGTCGCAGGAGGCAAAGTCCAAGCTGTACAAGAATTTTTAGTCTCACCACATACTCAGCAAGAGCTTGGTTATACCAGGCCTTGCATGAAAACGGGAATCTTCTCCGCTTCTGATCGATATTTACGTCTTTTCCTAAGTCAAGAAATAAAACGAATACATGTTTTTCATTCAATTTTCACTTTCATCTACCGCTTCACTTAGCACTCATCTCCAGTAATGGAAAAGAAGTAGATACAATTGTACTTTTAGTACCTTTCATGAACTTTGATCCGATGTTTGTAAGCATCAGAAGATGAAGAGATAAACCCATAAAACAAAGTATAGCAAAATGATGAGAACGTCGCGGTAAGTCGATTTAGCTATGTCTGGCTGTCTGTCTGTCCATCTGTCTGTGTTAACGCAAACTATTCCCTCAGTTTTGGAGACATTCGACTGAATTTTAGTAAGCTGGTGCCTTTTTATAATCTATTATTCATTTGTCGGAACTGGCATAATTGAACCTCTATAACATGTATGTAGCTCCCATATTTATAACAGATTGTTGAGATTTTGCTTTATAACCCCTTGATTTATGCTGCTGGAAAAATAAAATTACGCGCTATTTTCACTTATCAACCGAGAGTTTACGGTGAAAATGACAAAGATCGCGTCACTAAACCCTATAGTCCCATTCAACTGATTGTTCAGATATGAATTTTTACTTGAAAAATCCGTCCTTAAGACAGCTAAAATCGAGAAATTTCG
>NW_016180813.1:0-6570 GCF_001687245.7 Rhagoletis zephyria | reverse complement strand
TAATTTTCGGCAAGCAGAATTTTAGTTCACAAAATTGCAAAGAACAACTTAAAAATTCTAGTGATGTCGAAGTCAGTAGCGAGTGTAGAAATGGAAGAAAAGGTGGTAAGCTGGCAGAAAAACGAAGGCAAAATTTGGCGTATTCCCGGCAGCAAATCTTACAGGCCAATTCTGGCTAAGATTCGAGTAGTTGCAAGTCTTTTGTAAGAAAAGTAAAAGACAGCGGGCAATATAGCTTGAAAGATTTAGTTTATTCTAAAATGCTATTTTGCCATCCGAGAAATTCGAGGTTCGAATCCTTGTACAGCGGAATTTAAATTTGTTTTAAATTTAATTATCTTTATCTTTTTTTTTGATAAATTTTTTTTTAATTTGTTTTTTTTTTTAGATGAGTTTTAAATATGTCTAATAATTTTTTAAATTTAATTTTCTTTAGATTTTGTTATAAAAAAAAAAAAATATTTTTTATTAAGTTTATTAAATCTTTAGTAACTTATTCTTTCTTTTTTTTAATTTATTTGCTTTATTTTCTAATTACATTTCTTTATTCTTTAGGTTTTATCATTTTAAAAAGAAAAATATTTTTTAAATTTTATTTTATTTTTAGAAACTGATTTTATATTAGTCTTTTTAACTATATTTTTTATTTTAAGTTCCATTAATTTCAGATTTTATTATTTTAAGAAAAATGTCTTCTTTTCACTATTTATTATTATTATCTTTTTTATTATTATTCTTTTTAATTTTTAGATTTAAAATAAAGTTTGTTTTTTTAATTTCCATTCATTTTGAGAAACTTATTAGTTGATTTGTTCTTTATTAAATTTCAAATTCTATTTTTTAGTTTTATTTTCTTTTCGAAAGCTAGAATAGATCTTTCGATTGCCAGAATTGACAATTGTCTTTCGAAAGACTATGGTGGTTGAAATGTAGTATGACTCAAGGAACACACTATTCAAAGCTTTTAATGCAACTACTCGAATACTGAGATTTACGTAGTTTGCAAGAAGAAGGGCGAATCCTCTATCATTATCCTCTATTACTCAATAAGTAATAGACTCCTCATCCAGACGTTAGTTTCAAAAACATTCGTAGTATTGGGATTAAGCTAGCATATAACGGTGCTCCACATTGTATGTGGTATCTTCTCCCTCTTTCGGGGACACCTAGTAATGTGACATCTGATCATTTGTCTAAAGAGCTTAGACCAGATATTCTTCGATCCGCAACCAGTTATAGCATTCCCACCTCCACTAGCCATCGAACACAGCGTCAGAGATTGGGTGAATACATACTTTGCTCACCATTCGAGGGCCTACAGGTGGGCAAAATACATGGTGCGAGGCCTTTGCTTTCATTCATTTCATTCATTGACGATCTCGTGTAGTCCCATCCTTTCGGGGAAATCAACAAATGATTAGATATGATTAAAAGCATCGTATATTCGATCTAAAAGTCATCGATTATTATTATTAGAACATTACTGCGCCCAGCTGAATCGTAATGCTGCCAACATGTAATTTTTTTACTACGACTTTCCTGCGATGTTGATTGAAATTTTGTGCCACCACATCACAGATATATAGCTGATGATGTGTTCATGGCTGCAATAGCAACATCAACAGAAATCAAGAAAAATAATGGTTGGGGCCATACAATGGACAATACACTACATCTCAATAACAAACGAGAAAGGTCAATTCGCCTTATCTTCATTGCCTCACGAGGGCGAGTCTCATAAATGGAATAACCAGAAGTGAGGCTCATAAGACGATTCCCGGCTTAGAAATGAGCTTCGAATACAAAGATGTAGTGGAATAATTTTTAAAGTGAGGAATGAAGCGTTTTCAAATCGCTTACCAAAGAAGTATTCTACCGTTGGGAGGTGGTGTATTGGCTTAAAGTCTCATACTGACGAATATCGGGTGAGGTTTTCGATGCTTCCTTCTCTGGGGAGAAAATTGTTTTATCTTAGAGATATAGATAAATACATATGTATGTACATAAGATCCGTCTTGGTAACGAACGCACGGCTTACCAAAAACCTACTTCCATTTCCGAAACGGTGTGAAGGTTTTGGTGGTGGTTGGTTCAATGCGAGACTTCTGAATATCTGAAAACCGACTTCGTTTGGTATAGAGGGAATGAGACTGTCTAATCTTCTCCTAATGAAGATTACAATTCCTAAATGCTGCAATCGACACTTACGATAGCGTTTTTTTTTTTAATCCTATAGTTGATAAGTATTTTAATTTTTATCTCCCACTTTTAATTACAGAAAATTCGTCTCACTTACCTTTTCAGCTCAAGGTGCATAAGTCCACGCATTTAAGGAAATTTTTTAATCGCCATACCCCAGGCAGTTGCCAAAACCGATTATTTGGTGTCTGGTTCAAGCAGTAAACAATTTTCGATGTTTGGAACAGGTATTCTCTGGCCATCAACCAAACACCCGTGAAGATGGCGAAACCCCTTGCACCCAGCAAAGGGCTGTGCGCTGGGCTGGAACCCGCCACGTCAAAATAGCCCCCGATTTCCCCAGATAATACAGCCTTCTTTGTGATTTAGCTAGCAGCCTTATACGAAATATACTCACTCAAATACATTCCCTACTCAAAAGAAGAAAATTTGATTCGGAAGTCAATAGTAACTATTTATGTTATGTGGTTGCACTATTTTATTCAACATTTTCACTTCAATTGACTAGATTTCGAAACCAGTTACAATATGAACCGACTTTTTCTCGTGATACTAGCATTGTGACTACCGGGTAAACCTGACTCAAAAGATACTCTCACAAGGAAGTGCACAAATGTTTGTATGTTTGTGGGTTTATATTTGAATGAAGAGAAAAGCGAACTAAAATAAAAACAAACTAAAACAGCCACAGAACAAACTAACCGCTCAACAACTGTTAGTTACTTTGAGGTAAGCAAACAAACGCATACATACATATATTTAAATATGTATGCATAGTAGTGGGCACATAATTAGGGACACTACTTCTTTACATGGTTATTTTTTCTTTATTTATTTTTAAATTATTTTTTACAAAAATATTGTTTATAACGCAACAAAAACTAAGCATCTCAAAATTGCAAACCTTGTACAAGATTTATAAAAAAAAACTCGCCAAATTAAAAAAAAAAAATGGTTACCAAAATTTCAAAATTTTTAATCAGAACTTCATTTTCTCCAATATAGAAACTTTTCGAACATACTTTGAAAATGAAGAAGAAAATGCGTAAAGAGCGTGTCAGACGTGGCAATATTTCCAACTTTTCCATGCAATGTCAAATTGAGAAAGAGAAATTTTATTTCGACGTGTGAACAGTCAGAAAGACCTTTCTATCACATTTCGGAAATCAGTTTCAGAAATAAAAGTTGTAAGATTTGATTGCAATTGAGAGAGCGCAAATCGATTTCGGAAATATATTTCCGCCTTTCGGAAATAAAAAACCTCTATCGAAAGACACTTTAAATGCAAGGTGTGACTGCTCATGCAACTTCTTTCTGAAATTTCTCAATTTGACAGCCTTTTCGAAATATATTGCATTGTCATGTGTGGCACGCTCTTAATACCATCAGCAAAAAAAATCTCAAAAACCAATGCGAATTCTTACCCACTTGAAACTTGCAAAATATTATATAGTATATTTTGACGGTCATTTTTTAATTTTTGATGGCCATAAGCAGGGAACGGATTTTTACGACCGAAAAACCTTTAAAAAAGGCAAAATAAAATAGCGAGATAGGCAGGAAAATGTTTATTTTACAAGTAAAAAGAGAAAAACTAGGAACTAGTTTCTTTATATGAAAAATGTGTACTATGAATCTTTGACTGATTTCTCCATTCGAGTTTTTAACTCACAAAACTTGAATCTCTATAGTTGTAGTAACAGATTCATTTTGAAGTTTTCTGGCAGAATTTTCATTCGATTATCGCGAAGAAAAGCCTTGAATGTACTAAACGTGCGCTCGACGTTAGGTGATACAAGCGGTGCCCAATTTAAATATGGAACTTTTGAAACTTTCATATTATCAGGAATAAGGGCTTTTTCCCCGCTATAATCACTTTTTCAAACGTAGAAAAGGCAAAAAAGGCAAATAACTTAAAAAAGGCAAACATCAAATGCGTATATTTATATGGAATCAGGGAAAGCCAATTCGTGGACATTCTTAATTGAATATACTCTATCTCTTTAGCAGGAAAAAAGACAATTTCCATAAAATCCGTTACCTGGCCATATGGTTTTAAACTTTGAATTAAATGGTTTTCGTAAACAAGAAAATTAAATGAATGATAAATAAAGAAAATGGGAAAATGGTCAAAACTTGTTAAAAAAAATAGTGTCCCTAATTATGTGGCCGCCAATGCATGCACCTACATATGCATACACGCAGGTAAAGGGTGTTTATAAAGGGCTGGCGCTTTTTCGTTCGGAGTGACACTAAGGCGACTTTAGTAAACGTGCATGCATACAAACATATGAATGTATGTAGAAAAGTTAATTTTTTCCCGGGGCGAAATTTTTAGCCATCAAAAAATGAAACATATTTCTCTCTCCCGAAACTATAAAACGAACTCAACTTGACTGGCCAAACTCCTAAAGTCACACCCTTTTATAGAAATTCTTCGCTTACTGTGCGCACTGCAGTGAGGCAACTCAGTTCACCCAATACACAAACAAATAAGCATTCATCTTTGTGCAAATAAAACGCGCCAACAAGCACAGCTGCTGCAAAACAAGCCAATAATGTAATGGTGATAGTTGTGAATTGTTGGAAAAATTTGCAAAAGTTTCTTTACGTTTTGTACAATATTATTTTACGCGAATTTCGCAAACAGAAATTGCAAATAGTGTTTAAAGTAAGTCAGAGAGGAGGTGTTCTTTGAAGTTTGAAAAATCGCTCCTTAACGCCATGTCTACACAGGCAAATACTTATGGCTTGATATCTATGTATTGCTGGCAATGAGCTGTCAGTTGGGTAGATTGTTAGTGGTAACATCGAGGAAATTTTTATATTGAATCAAAAGAAAGAGCCGCCCTGTATTCGATTACACAGGCCAACAGCTTTTATGGGAGCGGAATGAGTCCAACTCAGTTTAATAGACCTAGAACATTTCAACCCATTAGCCCTCTCACGAAAGAGTAATTTTGAGCCCCGTTTTGGAAAGTCTGAATAAAATGGCGTTTGGGAGATAACTAGAGGGCTAAAATGTTCTAGAATTGCAAGAAAATTTCACTACGCGTATTTTCAGGCAAAACTTAATACGAAGAACGTAAAAGTCCACCGAAAATAAAAAAAAAAAACTAACAAAGGTAAGAAATTACTCAGCAAAGTTTTTTAGGATTTCAAAATTTCTAAGCGCCGAAATAGAGAGAATGTTGCATGGAATCGCACAGTGTTCTGTGTTGAAAAAAAATAGACGAAACTAAATATCTCTTCAACGAGAAGAAATAGCGAAAATAAATGTAAGGGTATTTAAAAGCTTTTGAAATGCAGCATTCAGTAAAAATATGATTTTTAATTTGATATTTAACACGACCCTCAAATATAGAAAGTTAAAACCTTTTTTCTTTTTTAGCTTAAAACTAGAAACTTTTTACAAAGGTTTAAATACATATTTTAGCTGTTCTTGTGTCAAATTTCATCGCATGCTGTTTTTAATTAATGATTTAATAATTTAATGACCTTCTAAAATATTTTTTTTTTTGTTCTTTCCTTTTATATCAAAACAGCTTGTAGGGAATTAAAATAAATGCGTTCTTCGTTTCTTACAACCATGGAAATAGATTTCTTGACGCAAGAATAGCAAAAAAATGGGTTTAAAACTTTTAGAAAGTTCATTGCATACCTGCTGGTTTCGGTACAAAAAAGAGAAAAAATTTAAAACCTATATTTGAAGGTAATTTTAAGGGTGAAGGAAATTTCTTTATCCAAGGAGACTGTTTTTCCTGAATTCTCCATCTCAAAAGCTTTACTTAATTACCGTTAAATTTATTTCGCTATATCTTCTCGTTCTCGCCATATTTTATTGCGTCCCCTTTACCCAAAATAGAACACTGAGCGGCGCCATGTGGCAAATGCTTTTGCATATCAAGTTATCAAAGTGCTAACACACAAAAACTTGCAATGATATTTATCGCAACTAGCTGTCAAAATTGCAGTTGGTATGGAATCAGCGTTTGGCGGTGAAGATGTGAGGTAAGGCTTGATTCAAATACACGTACATACTGGCAGGCACAAGTTTTATGCACACTAAAGAAATCACCAGAAGAACAAGAAACACCAAAAACTTTCCGCACTGCGCTCGCTCAAACCAAACCGAAGCGTATGAGAAGTATCAGATTTTGAACTCGAGAATAACACTGATGAATTAATGTTTGGAAATTTCCATTTCTTCACCACTTATAAGTTCTACATAAGTACGCTTGTCTGGAGATCCATATATTCTCCAGTATACTTTCAATCGATGTACCTATGTACATACATACATACATACAAACATACATATATAGTATGTCCATGCCTTTCCTTTGACTTGATTTTGTTGTTATTGCTTTT